>NW_024118144.1:0-16286 GCF_003073215.2 Triticum urartu | reverse complement strand
ATAGTTTCCGAGGAGATTTTGATCCTCAGGTTGGTCGGCCGCACCCAACCTGAGTCTCGAGGACTGAGCATGCCGCTTTTTGTGTCCCGAAGTATTCTTCCGAGCTAGGACTTGATCCTCAGGCTGATTTTTGCAAATCAACCCGAGTCTCAGCAGCTACTGGGATCACCGATCTTACGTCATCCTTCAGGTGCATCTCGGGTTTTAGACCGATACACACCTTGAGGGCTACTGGTTGTATATCTCGGTAGAGAATAAATTGCACCAATAAAGAATATTGACAAAAAATCGGCCCACAGTCGGGGTGGTGGACCACCTCGGAAGCAGTCCGGCATAAAGCTCGGGCACTAGTGGCTGGCTCCATAGAGGTCATTTCCGGCATTAAGCTCGGCTAAACTCCTTCAACTTTTTTGGACCAAGATGATCTATGACATCTTGGATATAGTCCGACGTTGGATCTTGGACACAGTCCGGCGTTGGAGCTCGGAAGCAGTCCGACATTGGTGCTCGGCTGCAAAAGATACCTTGAATGTAGTCTGGCGTTGGAGCTCGGACGCAAGAGGACACTGCCTCCCGGGAACAACTTCAAACCCGAGGTGTGGCATAAAAATAACAAGGCATTGATAAATGCCGGAAACTTAAAGGGGCTCGTCGGATACCCGACGTATAAACTTGTCGAATGCATTTCGGCGATCCTCAATATCGAAGATGAGAAGATTTGTTGAACCAGTTTTCAAGACCGACAACCGAAGATGAAGAATAGTTCGGAAGAATCGAGGAGCGTCCCTAACTTGAAGAACGGTTCAGGGGGCTACTGACAGTGTCCTGGACTAGGGGGGTACTCACCACGTCATCTCCCGATCTCTTAGATTGGGCAGATGACCCCCATGGCCGTATACTCATGGGCCAGTTTGGACAGCTGCCGCATACAAGGAAGATTCCACAAGACTTGGCGATCAAGACAAGGACTTCTCCCCACCGGCGTATTCAGCTAGGAATCTTGTTATCCTAGGCCTCTGGTGCATTATATAAACTGAGGCCAGGCTAGTCGATAGAGATACATACAATCATACCATAGGCTAGCTTCTAGGGTTTAGCCTCTCTGATCTCGTGGTAGATCTACTCTTGTACTACCCATATCATCAATATTAATCAAGCGGGACGTAGGGTTTTACCTCCATCAAGAGGGCCCGAACCTGGGTAAAACATCGTGTCCCTTGCCTCCTGTTACCATCCGCCTTAGACGCATAGTTCGGGACCCCCTACCCAAGATCCGCCGGTTTTGACACCGACAATCACGATGGAAGACGGAGTGGAGGACACGATCAGATGGACCATCAGCAACTCTGGCCAGTACTCGGCGCGCTCAGCCTATGACATCTAGTTCCCAACAACAATAGTGGAGATCAACTTTAGAGGATCGATCTGGAAAATTTGGCGACAAGAAAGATCAAGATTTTGCTCTGGCTACTGCACTTGGACAGGCTCTGGTGCCGTGACAGACTGCAACGTTGCAGCTGGACCAACAACTACTTCTGTCAGTTATGCTTCAGGAATCTCGAGACCTCCTCCCACCACTTCTGGGAGTTCCCGACTGCCATCCAGGTATGGGACAAGGTGGCCTCATGGCAAGGCTGCAACGCCCTAGCTCACTCCTGCTAGAGTACGGGGACGATTACAAGTGTGACGCCCGGATAATTAAGCTACAGTGAACCTCTACTAATGATGCCATGTCACCATGATTACTATTGTCAATCTCATGATGATTTAAATCCTGTTTGAATTCAAATTTAAAATAAATTTAAAATGTTCACATTATTCTATAAATTGCCCCGATCATTTTCATGATGGAACCAACCTCATTTGACTCATAGGTTAATTCCTAGGATTTAATAAGTGGTCCAACAACAAATAAAATACCCCCTTGTTTGAAATAAACAAATATTTATACAATCTCATTTGACTCCAACTTTGTGAGCCTCTCCAAAATTATGACTAATAATTATGTGCCAAATTTCATTGTCAGAAAAATTTAATTGCTATTTGTTTTAATAGAAAACAGATCAAAAAATAATAAAAGTTAGAGAGCAAAGGAGCACTATCCAGGTGGGCTTCGATGTGGACAGTACGTAGCCCAGCCCACACAACCACTATCTTCAAGCTCTCACGCACAGCCGTCCAGAGCGTGTGCCCGCGCACGCAGCCACGTAGATGATGCCACGGCGATGCTACAGCGTCGGAGAAACGTCTATAAATATCCTGCGAACCCCTTGGAGCCCAAGCCCCCCTTCTCTCCCACCTCGCGCCACTCTCTCCCTCTCCTTACAACCGCCTGAGCATGGCCGTCGCTACGCCACCATCGTTCTCGGTCCGTCGCGAATGCCATCGCGCGCCACGGCCGCCCCTCGAACCTTGTGGCTCTGAATACCAATTGTTAGAACCGCAGCCCTCTAGATACCTCTCCTCTCCTTCGAACGGAGGTGGAAGAAGAAGAACACGGACACAAGATTTTCCGGCCGGCGCATGAACGCCGTCACGGGCGCACGAACGCCCCAATCATTTTTTTCCTTACAGTGGCTACATGGCTACACACGGCTCAGATTACAATATACAGCAGTACCCCACCGCTTCGTCTGTCGTCGATCTGCTCCAAAGGACGCCGCCCCGGTGCCTCCCCGACTCCCCCGACCCCCTCCCCGAGCTCCTCTGTGAGCACCCGCACCCTTCTCCTTTCTGTACGAGCTCAAGATTCGAGCTGGAGCTAACACTAGCCGCCTCCGAGCTCCGCTATCGCCCTGTAATAGCCATCCGTCGAACTCTCCCTACCTCTGCGCCTCGTCGTACGCGCAAGCACGTGCCCTATCATGCCTCGCTCATGCCCCCAGACCCCTACAGCCATCAGGGTGGGCGTGGTCCGGTCCGGTCCGGGCTTTGATCGAGCCAGCCTTTGGGCCGGCCGCGGCCGGTCCGGTCCGGACTGCACCAAGGTGGCCAGCGGGCCTGTTTTCTAGGACCGGCCCAAAGCATCAAAAGCTCGGTCAGCCCGAATGGACCGAATGGGACCAATGGCTGGGAGTGCTCTGCTGGCCACTGTTTAGGCTACTGTGTCATTTGTAGACTGTAGCTTCCCTGTAGTGTCATTGTTTAGACTGTAGCTGCCCTGTAGCTAATCTATTCAGCTTTTTGGCCACTATTTAGACCGTGGCTTATCCTGGGAGTGCCATGTTGATCTTTTTTGCCACAGTTTAGGCTGTCCAAATTAGCTATGTCATACAGTCATACTAAGTTGCTCCTATGAGTGCTTTGTTTCTGTCCAATGACTTGTGTGGCATAACTAAATTTGGTCAGCATTTTATTTGAATTTTGGACATCAAAACAATTGATTTTGAGAGGAACAATATCACAAAAATCACATGCACAAACATTGATCACTACAGTTTTCAGATAAGTTTGGACCGAAACAGCAGAAATATCATAGCCACAAACAACTAATTTGGAGAGCAAGCACTAGACAAATTTGGACAGCAAGAATAACTAAATTTGGACAGCATTTCCTTTGTTTTTTGGACATCCACAAACTGATTTTGACAGAAAAGATGGCACAAATTAGGTTAAGAACAAATATCACATCCACAAACATAAGGTCTTATCATCATTGAAGGACACGATTACAAACTTGCAATGACAATTCCAAGTCCATGTCAATTGACAAGTTGAACATAACACAAATGAGAGGTTCATCTCCAAGCTAGCAGTGACAATTCATAGTTCATGACTTGAAAGGTTCCAACATAACAGAAATGCAAAAGTAGCCTTCACATGAGAAAGATCACTTTGACATTCATCTCCAAAATAGCAAGATCAACATCGACATGATGAACGTCTGCAAGTAAGACAACCAACATTCACATAAATAATATTTGGTATCGTATGACAAGTGAAACATGTAGGAAGAATAGTTACCAATCGTTGATCTCCTCTACCACAATGGGTAACTTGGG
Organism: Triticum urartu; assembly: GCF_003073215.2. Classification (NCBI taxonomy): domain Eukaryota; kingdom Viridiplantae; phylum Streptophyta; class Magnoliopsida; order Poales; family Poaceae; genus Triticum; species Triticum urartu. Next base: position 12,285 of record NW_024118144.1, on the reverse strand, counting down.
TAACTTGATGTTCTCAACATCATCCTCTTCATTCTCATCCCTCTGCTACAAGTGTGGAAGTTAGACAAATGCTCACTCACATCACATACAACAAGAACAAAAAAGAAAGAAAGAAAGGTAAGGAAAAGATGGCAAACATACCACCAGATTCAAGTCAACATGAGCACCCTTGATATAACTTGCACCACAAACTAATGCCTCCACCATAACCGGTTTTAAAGAACTCCTATAGTCATCTAATACGACACAAGTTGACAAACTAGTTTGAGGATGAGAAGTTGACAAGTTTATATCCAAAGTTCAGTAGTACGAGTTGACATACCTAAAATCCTTCCGGTCGTGCTGAAGATAGATTCCAAAGACACCGAGGTAGCTGGGATAGTAAGGAACCTCCTGGCTATCTTGTCCATAATTGGGTACCTAGGAGCATTGTCTTTCCACCAACCAAGAAGATCAAGAGCCTTGTTGCGAGGGGCAACCTCATCCTCTAAGTAGTTCCTCAACTCACTCTTTGATATTCTTGTTGAACGGGACAATAAGAAGGACTCGTACCCAGCTTGAACCGGGATACTAGGAATGTTTGTAGAGGAAGATGAAATTTCTCCATTTCCAGCTCGCTTATATTGAGCAACACATTTTTCATACAAGGCCGCCAACTCTTTCTCCATGATTTTGATCTCAGTCCTAAACCACGTATGTAGCGACCCGACCTCAGACGGTCAAGTCTCTGTGCTTAAGTGTCATCCCTGGATCGGTATGCTGACACACACAGTACTCGAGGATTTATAACAGAGGTAAATCACATGTAAAAGTAACGTAAATACCAATCCAAAATAGCGGAAGTAACAAGGTTGTGGATTCCCATCAACACCAACGGCAAAGTTTACTCTCTTCTTCTGCTGCAATATGGAGGTTACCAGAAGCGTAGTCTTTGATAGGACTAGCTATCCCCCTCTTATTCTGGCATTCTGCAGTTTACTCCACATATGTTATCCCTTCTCCATTTGATACCAATGCATACATATGTAGTGTAGTTCCTTGCTTGCGAGTACTTTGGATGAGTACTCACGGTTGCTTTGCTCCCCCTTTCCCCCCTTTCCTATACCCGGTTGTTGCGACCAGACGTTGGAGTCCAGGAGCCAGATGCCACCGTCGACGACGACTCCTACTACTCTGGAGGTGCCTACTACTACGTGCAGGCCGCTGACGATGACCAAGAGTAGTTTAGGAGAGTCTCAGGCAGGAGGCATGCGCCTCTTTCGATATGTATCCCTGTTTGTGCTAGCCTTCTTAAGGCAGACTTGTTTACTTATGTCTGTACTCACATATTGTTGCTTCCGCTGACTCGTCTATGATCGAGCTCTTGTATTCGAGCCCTCGAGGCCCCTTGCTTGTAATATGATGCTTGTATGACTTATTTTATTTGTACATTTGTGTTATGATATCTTCTCGTGAGTCCCTAATCTTGACCGTACACGTTTGCGTGTATGATTAGTGTATGATTGAATCGGGGGCGTCACAACAGGCGACCGCGTTCAAAGGATCATCGACCACACCTCCACAAGCACCTGCAGAGGGACCAGATCGCTGATGGCTCTTGTATGTTGGCAGATTTGGATCAAGCGCAATGCATGCACATTCAGAGGAAAGATAGCAAGCGTGAGGAGCATCACTGAAGCTTGCAGGCGGGACATGGAGCAATGGAGGATCGCTGGAGCAAAATGCATGGAGCACCCGTTCGGGGACGTACCGTGAAAGATCGCGTATATGAGCACCCCTGCCTGAACGCGGAGGCCTGTAATCTTCTTTTAACCCCATGATCACTTGATCAACAATTGTTTCCGCCCTCTCTCTGCTTAATGGAATGAATGCCAGCCAAGCTGGATCTTTCAAAAAAAATCCACGGCAGCAGTCCAAAGCACAACATGCAGCTGTTCCAGGATCTGGTCGGCGGCGCTGCCATGGTCGTGCGGGGAATGGTGGAAGGCACAGCCGAGTCGCCCCTCCATGAAAAATGGATTAGGTGGTTTTTCATGGTTTTGTATTATTAGTTTTCTTCATGAAACTTCAACCGGTAAAAAAACAACCTTGTTTTATTCGAATGATGTATCACAATTACAAAAAATGTACTACTCCCTCTAATTCATATTATTTGTCGCTCAAACAGATGTATCTCAAACAGATGTATCTAGCGCAACAAAATGCCTGACCAGGACACGGTGACTTGTAAGTGATAACAACCTAGTTTTATATCGAATGATCTATCAGAATGTTCAACTGTAAGGACAATGGTATTGGGCTTAGCTCTTCTATGGCGACGGCCAAAAACACAAACTTTTAGGAATAAATCCTCGTCTTCGCGTAGAATTACTAGACAACGAGGTAGATTCACCGACCCATCCACAGCAAGCTTGGTATTGGCACCCCAGCGCTCACTGTCATATAGCACCATCTCACTAGGCTCTTCGGAGGTGGAAGCTATCAGGCTGCCATGCAAGAATCGTGGCCCTCTCAGAATTTTGATCCCAACGGTGGCTTCCACCGCATAGTGCACAGATCTGTATGAAAACTCTAATGTACTCAGCCAACTTGAAACTTCTTGTTTCTTAGTCCATGCATCAAGAGGATAATTTTCATCCACCAAGGCCCTGCTGAAAATCATATCCATAGCAGGTTCTTCGCCCCTGATCTTTAGGTTGACCTCAAAATAGAAAACAACAGCTTCTGCGGGTCCTCGATTGGGCCCTATCAAATTTAGCATTTCATCCTGCAACAGACGGCCGGGATTAAAAGGGGATAATTTCAGAAGAGTCTGTGTGTGGTTATATAATCATCTAGTTAATGAAGAAATTATTGGTATTTTTCCGCAATTTATGTATGTATAGCTTGATGTATGTAGACAATCTATGTATGTATGTATGTATGTATGTATGTATGTATGTATGTATGTATGTATGTATGTATGTATGCACCAATGAATACCATATGATAGGCATGCAATGTGCGTATATACGTGTAGCTTGACGATCCAATGACTGATTAATACTAGGAGTAGTACTAACCGGTGAGTTGATGACCTGGCAGTTGTCTCTATCACGTTGGAAGAGGTGGATGCATTTGAAGTCCAAGCCATCTCTCATCAACACATTCCCAAACACGCTGATCGGGAAACCTACATCGGAGGCCAATACCTTCACATGAATCACATTCAACGCGATCTTCAGGAAGTCTAATTGAGACTCTGGGATTTCGTCCAGCGGCCTTGAGAACCGAGCCGTTGCTGCGAGCTCAAGAGAAGCAACTCAAAAAAATTTAGAATGTTGTGCAAACCTCTGTCGGTTTAAAGAGATTTAATTTGAACGTGAACACTAATTTTGGAGAGAGAGAGAGAGAGAGAGAGGGGATATAATAAGATTTAGATCTTACACTCTTCCTCGTGGTCGAACACTGCGGGCTCGTGCATGTACCACTCAAAGCCGCGGCAGCAGTCGAAGCACTTTCGCTTGGGATCGTACAGCGTGGCCTGCGCCTCGCGCACGTCACCAAGAGATTGCATGACCTCTTCGTGCAGCTTTTTCGGCGACGGCCGCTTCGCCGACCGCTCCGCGTCCTCATCCGCCGGACGCTTACGCGTCTCCTCCGTGGTGTCGTTCCCCATGCGTGGAAGTGGAGAGCCGCCGGCCGGCGGCTGGGTCGTAACGTGCTCCTCCGCCATCTAGCCGCGGCTGCAGCCGCCGTCCGGAACGGGTACGATCGAGAAAGAGTATGTTCGGTTAGACTTGCGTTTGGTTTTCTGACTAGGCGGGTGGCGCATACACAGTTCCGCTGCCGACCAAAGAAGTCCACGTAACCCCTGCCTTAAGTTTCACGAACATGTCGTGTCGAAAAAATAGATAGGCTTCCGATCCGACTCTGTATGGGATATATACAGAGTACGAGACAAGTTACATGTACTCCCAGTTTTTTTTTTGAATCAGTAAAGTTACTAAGCTCCCTCGAAATACAGCGCTAGGGTGAATCGGGGCGTTGGGGAGTGTGTGGGACCCCTCTTTCAGCCTGTGTTGACAAATTCTGAACCGCCTTGAACCAACCGTTTGCTGGATTGCTACGCTTTGGGGTGGTAACACGCGTCCCATCCAACCCATCATGGGCGGCGTGGGGAGGGGGTGAGGTCCGGCTCTGGCAAGGGATTCCAAGTCATGGGCCCAAGTGTGGGTCTGCGTCTGTGAGTAGCCAGCTGGCTGAGGCTGGGGCGTGTACTAAAGCCTTGCGAGACGTGTGCGTGGATTCAGAGTTGTAAGAACTGAATTCTGAAATCTCACCTAACTTTTCCCCTTACTCATCCCCTTCTCCAAATTCCCCTCATCCCCTTCTCGAGATCCCTCCTCCAGCCTACTCTGGTCGCATGTGATCTAGATCGGGGCGTTACACTCACTCCAATTAGTGATCTTCTGGAAGAGTTCACTGACGTGTTTACAGCACCAAAGGGCCTACCTCCTCATCGCCAGTATGACCATGCGGTGACCTTGGTCGAGGGAGCGCAGCCAGCAAACATGCGCCCTTATCGCTACTCACCCCTTCAGAAGGACGAAATTGAGCGGAAAGTGAAGGAAATGTTGGACTCAGAGATGATTACTCATTCTGTCCGTCCGTACGCAGCACCGGTGCTATTGGTCAAGAAGATGGACGGCTCCTGGAGGTTTTGCATTGACTACCGACGCCTAAACGACATCACCGTCAAGAACAAATTTCCATTGCCGATCGTGGACGAGCTATTGGACGAGCTGTCTGGTGCAGCTTACTTCTCTAAGCTGGATCTTCGGGCAGGTTACCACCAAATCCGCATGAAAGAGGAAGACGAACACAAGACGGCATTCAAGACGCATCATGGGCATTTTCAGTTCAGAGTCATGCCTTTTGGCACGACGAACGCGCCGGCCACGTTCCAATGCTTGATGAATGCGATCTTCGCCAAGTATACACGTAAGTTTGTAAATCATTTTTCTTGACGACATTCTGGTTTTCAATGAGACATTGGAGAAGCACGCGGAGCACTTGCGGATCGTTCTCGAGCTCCTCCGCAAGCACCAGCTCTACGCCAAGTTGTCCAAGTGTTCGTTCGCTCAAGACCACATTGACTACTTGGGCCATGTCATTTCCAAGGAGGGTGTCGCTATAGACAACGAGAAGATTCAAGCCATGGAGCAGTGGTCAACACCAACCAATGCCACTGAGCTCCGTGGGTTCCTCGGCCTCACAGGATATTACCGCAAGTTCGTCCCACACTATGAAATCATCGCCAAGCCGTTGACACAACAACTCACCAAGAAGGGATTCGTCTGGACCGAGCAGGCCCAGCGCGCGTTCGAGACACTCAAGCAGGCAATGGTGACCACGCCCGTCCTTGCCCTCCCCGACTTCGACAAGCCATTCACCATCGAAACAGGCGCGTGCGACACTGGCATTGGCGCCGTCCTAGCTCAAGAAGGCCACCCGATCGTGTACTACAGCAAGGCACTCGGAGTGCGCAACCAGAAGCTCTCCACTTATGAAAAAGAATTCCTAGCGGTTATGATGGCCGTGGACAAATGGAGGTCTTATCTGCAGCGTGGTCCGTTCACTATCCTCACGGACCATAAAAGTCTCTGCACCTTGGGCGATCAACATCTAGAGACCGAGTTACAGCGCAAAGCCATGTCCAAGCTCGTCGGGTTGCAATTTCAGTTCCAGTACAAGCGCGGCGTGGATAATAGTGCCGCCGACGCACTGTCACGTGTGGGCAACCATTTCAGCACCAACGCCCTATCCCTTTGTCAGCCCGTCTGGATTCAAGAGGTTGCCAATTCATATGAGACAGACCCTGAAGCCCAAGAGATGATGTAGCAACTTGCGGTGCATAGCCCAGATGACAGCGGCTATGAACTGTACCATGGCATGATACATCGCCATGGCCGCCTGTGGATTGGTGCAAATACCGCGCTCCGCACCAAACTGATCAGCGCTCTACACGACAACGCCATTGGGGGGCATTCCAGCGCAATGGCAACCTATCAACGCATCAAGAAGCTGTTTGAGTGGAAGGGCCTGAAGCTGGCTGTGGAGGATTATGTGAGGCAATGCACCGTCTGCCAGCAAGCAAAACACGAGTTGCGTAAACCTGCAGGCAAATTGGCACCTCTGCCGATTCCAACAGCACCCTGGTAGGATTTGACAATGGATTTCGTCGAAGGCCTCGCTAAATCTGAGGGCTGTGACACCATCATGGTGGTGGTGGATCGCTTCACCAAATTTGCTCACTTTGTCGCACTTCGGCATCCATTCACAGCATCTCAAGTGGCCAAGGCGTTCTGGGATAGCATTGTCAAGCTCCACGGGATCCCGGCGTCCATCGTCTCAGACTGCGACAAAGTGTTCACCAGTGCACTGTGGCGGGAGCTGTTTGCCGGGGCTGGTACTAAGCTGTTGTATTTCTTCGCCTACCATCCACAGACAGACGGACAAAGCGAGAGGGTGAATCACTGCATGGAGATGTACTTGCGGTGCGCGGTCCATGACACGCCACAGCACTGGCGTCGCTGGCTTCCTTCGGCAGAATTCTGGTACAATTCGTCCTTCCACTCCTCCCCGGATGCACTCCGTTCAAGGCTCTCTATGGGGTGGAAGCAAGCATGGGCAGTATGGCTACCTGGCCCGCGTCGCCACCTACCATGCCGGACGGCGAGGTATGGGACTGGGCAGTACACAAGGAGCGCCTCCATCTACAACTAGCGCGAGCCCAGGCCAAATACAAGAAGTTTGCTGATGCCAACCGCACATAGCGCTCTTTCCAGGTGGGTGAGGAAGTGTTACTGAAGTTACAGCCCTACGTGCAACGGTCAGTTGCCAGCCGTCCCTGCGCCAAGCTGGCCTTCAAATTCTTCGGGCCGTTCCAAGTTCTCGCCAAGATTGGACCTGCAGCTTATAAGCTCGACCTGCCTTCGGACAGCCGTATACACCCTGTCTTTCATGTGTCCCAGTTGAAGCCTTTCACCCCCCAACTATACACCTGTGTTTTCTGAACTTCCGAGTACTACAGACTTGACTGCAGTCCATGCCACTCCAACAACCATTCCGGACAGAAAGATGCTGAAGCTGGGCGACACACCTGTGGTGCAACTCCAAGTGCAACAGGACACGACTCCTCCAACAATTACTTGGGAAGACCGCGAAGTGTTACGTCGCCGTCACCCAACAGCGGCTATCTGGAGCGAGGAGCTAGCTGAGGTGGGAGTTCCTTCTCAAGAAGGGGAGAATGTCACACCGGCAGTGTCAACACCACCGTGTGACTGATAAGTGGGCCCAAGTGTGGGTCTGCGTGTGTGAGTAGCCAGCTGGCTGAGGCTGGGGCGTGTACTAAAGCCTTGCGAAGCGTGTGCGTGGGTTGAGAGTTGTAAGAACTGAATTCTGAAATTTCACCTAACCTTTCCCCTTGCTCATCCCCTTCTCCAAATTTCTCTCATCCCCTTCTCCAGATCCTTCCTCGAGCCTACTCTGGTCGCCTGCGATCTAGATCGGGGCGTTACACTCTTCACTGGCAAGCTAACCCTCATGGGACGTCCATGACGCGCTGGTCCTTCCCATGAGGCTGCTACTCACGACGCCACAGGAGGCCGCCAAGAAACCCGTCCTCACTGTCGTCACTTAGCGCAGGGGAGGCCGCCAAAAGCCTCACCTTTGCCTCCGCCACTCGGCACACAGGTGGCTGCCAAGAGCCTCGCCCTCGCCTCCGTCGCTTGGCATACGGGAGGCCGCCACGAGCCGTACCCTCGCTGGCACCGCTGGGCGTACTGAAGGCCGCCAAGAACATCACCCTCGCAGACGTCGATGGGGCACAGGAGGCCACCACGAGCCTCACCCTCAGCCATCGATTGGGCTTCTACGCTTGTGTGCTCCCGGACAAGGGCTCATGCGGCATTTGTTGCGCCGTCGATGAACCTTGCCGGGCACGCGGACCAAGCTATGGCAGAGCTGAATGGCGTGGACTTCCTGGTGGTTGTCTGGTCGACGCGTAAAGGCGGGCACAGCGGCGGTGCTAGCTGCAGCCTGGCCTACAGCGAGAGGGTCGTTGCTGGTGCGCCACAGCGACGGTAGCGACATGGCACAATGGCACTCCTAGCGTCCACTCCGTGCAGTGCTCCTTGGCCTAGCGCACGTCAATGACAAGCTGAGAGTGAGATAATACGTTATTGATTTCAGTAAGCTAGCTAGCTAGCCGATCAATGCGCGGATACCGACCTCCTCGTGGGCACACATGAAGTGTTCGCCGGAATGGCTATCCGCAGTGACGCTTTTCCATCTCGCCTCGCCGCCACATCAGCAAAAACACCGTGGGAAACTTAGGTGTATTTTGTCCAGTACAGCAGACTTTGGGGCATTAAATGGCCAGTTTTTGATTTTGGGGTGATGTAGACCGAGAAAGTACATCAGGTTATATACACTTCTTTCAGTTGAGTGAGACAGCTGCTTAGATTTATGTTTCATCCCTTAGCTCAGGGCCGGGGTATTATGTCGTCAAACATCTAGGGGTTTGATTGTTATTGTCTCCTCTCTTAGCTGATGGTTTGAGATTTTATGTCGTCAAACATCTATGGGTTTAATTAGACCGACGCACAGTACGTGTATATTTATCTTTACCTAATAATAAAGTAATTGGGTTTCTTTCGTCCATCATGACATTTTTTAGAAAAGTCCCTCTATTTTAAAGAATTCAATCTGCGGTCCTGTTTTAAGTTAAAATGAATCGTTATTTTTATATTTTACACAAAAGTCCCTATCTTTTTTGAAATCAATCCGCCATCCGGATTGAAGTCACAACCGAACCGTTATTTTACATTTTTCGAAAACCCCCTTGATGTTTTAGGTAATTCATCCGCGGATCGTATTTAAGTCAAACAAATGTTTTTTAAAATCATCCATATCTTTTAAATCGTAACTCCGATTTAAACATGTTATATATGAAATTTGATTAGAAAAATATGTAGAATATGAATATGAGATTATTTTTACCTGTTAAGTATTTTTAAATATTATTTTGAAATATATTTGAGTCAAACCAAATGATTTTCTAAATTATTTGTATCTTTTAAACCGTAACTTCGATTTTAACATACTATATATGAAATTTTATTAGAAGAATGTGTGGAATCTAAATATGATGTTAATTTTACCTGTTTAATATTTTTAAAATATTGTTATGGAAGCAAACTTATAATTTATAGCGCAAGATTCGTTTTTTTCGTACCGGCGGCGATCCGGATTGCAAATAAACACCCCACTATAACCATATATGGAAAAGAAAACATCGACAACTACACATGCATACCTCTGAAAAATGTCATAAGGGAAAACAACAGATTTCTCATCGCGAGAGTGAGATAAAGCGAGAGAGAGACGCCTTAGGATTAACTATATTCAATACACGTTTTCTGTTGTTTTGTGTGAACACCGAGGCCATCGCCGGCGAGGGTGAGAAGGATCATAAGCGGCAACACAAATATGATGCCTCGCAAGAATAAAGGAGATGGACCTATTGTGATCTTGAGTGATGGTTGTTGAGTTAAGAGCGTGTGTTATGTTTTCTCCCCCGTTGCAATGCACGGGCTTTTTTGCTAGTGAATACCAAAGTCCTGATTTGTGGTGTTTTGCCCTTTGTGAAGTATAAGGGGGATAATGTCTACAAAAACCATTATGCATGATCTATGATTTTCGCGAACATAACTGTGTGTTGGTCACCGATAAAGCTTATATGATTTTTGCGAAGTAGTTTGGCTATGGCTCATTGTGACCAATGTAATTTATTAGATTATTATGATGGACTCATCTCCTGTTGGCGATGCCATTTTGGTCGATTGTTTAAACTTTTTTTAGCGAATACGCAAAGATTGCGTATCATTGCATTGATAGGAGGGGTGAAAAAATACATAGAGTGAATGCTACAACGGCCACACGTACACAGGTTGGCGCGGGCACAAGTAGCAGGAGCAGATGGGGTAGGGGCTGCTCATGCCCGATACATCAAGCTATAGCCTATCTCTCAGAGATCATCGTCGCCAAGCCGTTGGCGCCGGCGCTAGCCCAAAGGCAAGTGTCTTCCTGAATAGACCGAAGCAAGCTTGCGATGGAGGGGTGCAGCTGGTCGAAGACGCACACATTCCGGTGCTTCCAGATAGCCCAGGCGGTGAGGGCAATGATGGAGTTTAGACCCTTCCGTAGAGCAGCGGGCTATGTGGAGCACGCGTTGATCCACCAATCCGCGAAAGGCGTGTTTGGGACCGGGATCGTAGCGGTCGATCTGCACCAAGATAGAACCTCGTGCCAAATTTGGCGGGAGAAGGGGCAAGCAGTGAATAGATGGTGCATGTCCTCGGTGGCCTGGTCGCAGAGCACGCACCGGTCGTCGTGCGGTAAGCCACGGCGGGCGAGGCGAGCGACCGTCCAGCACCGATCCTGTAGGGCCAGTCAGATGAAAGCTTAATGCGAAGGGGGGCCCATGTCTTCCAGGTGAGCTTCCAGGATGCATCCGAGATAGAGCCGTGGAAGAGCGCAAGGTAGCAGGTCTTGGGCGAGTAGACGCCAGAGTCGGTCCACCTCCAGCGCAGCACATCGTGCCCGACCGCGAGGGCTTTGGTCTGGAGAGCGCGCCAGAGATCGATGTACTGGACAAGGGCGGTGGGGCCGAGCGCGTCGGCGATGTCTCGCACCCACGCCTGCCCGGGGAGGCCCTCAGCCACCGTCCGGACGTGGCGATGCCATCGAGAGACCACAGAGAAAACCAGGGGCGCGACCTCAGAGATGGACTTGCCCTCGATCCAGGGGTCCGTCCAGAACTTTCAAGAACGCCCATCTCGCACCTCCCAGGTGGTGGAGGCTCTGAAAATCTGCGCGGCCATCGGGTCGTGGGGGAGGTGAAGCATGCTCCGGGGACGCGAGGTGTCAGTGCGCTGGAGCCAAAGCCATCTGGCGCGCAAGGCAACAACGGTGCGCTGCAGGTCGCAGATCCCCATGCCGCCAAGGGAGGTGGGGCGGCACACGCAGTCCCAATTGACGCGGCACTGCCCGCTGCGCGCATCCTTGCGGCCAATCCAAAGGAAGCCGCGAATGATCCGGTTTATCCGCGCGAGGATAGCCTTGTTGACGGCGATGGCGATGAGGATGTGAATGGGCATGGCACAGAAAACGTGTCTGCAGAGCGCAAGGTGATCGCCAAGGGAGAGCATGGACCCAAGCCAAGTGGAGAGCTTCCTCTCAAGCTTGTCGACAAGCGCCATGAGGTCAGTCGTGGAGGGCTTGCGAATGGATAGCGGGAGGCCGAGATACTTCACCGGGAAGTAGGCAATCAGGCATGCCATCTCCGTCTCGATCATGGCCACGTGCTCCTCGGTGCATCGGATGGGCGATGCCGAGCACTTGGCGAAGTTTGTGCGGAGCCCAGAGACCTTGCCAAAGATATGAAGCAGGCAGCGAATGGTGTGTAGGTCGTGGGTGTCGGGGTGGCAGAAGATGACAACGTCGTCCGCATAGAGGGAGACACTCGAGGCCAGGTGTCTCGTGGTCAACCACTAGAGGAGGCCACGCTCGACGGCTCGCTGGTGAAGCGAGTTTAGCACGTCGATGACAATGACGAAGGGCATCGGAGAGACAGGGTCCCCTTGTCGCAGCCCGCAAGAGTGAAGGATAGGCGGCCCAGGAACGCCATTGATGAGCACGCGCGTGGACGCGGTGGAGAGCAGAATAGAGATCCACTCGCATCAGCGGTTTCCAAAGCCAAGGTGCCGGAGCGTTTCGAGCAGAAAAGGCCAGGCCACCGAGTCGAACGCCCTCGTGATGTTGATCTTGAGGAGCGTCTGTGGCATCTTGAGGTTGTGGAGGAGTCTAGCCGTTTGTTGAACGAGGAGAAAATTGTCGTGGATGCTCCGGCCAGCAATGAACGCGTGATACGTCTCCAACATATCTATAATTTTTGATTGCTCCATGCTATATTATCTACTGTTTTGGACATTATTGGGCTTTATTTTCCACTTTTATATTATTTTTGGGACTAACCTATTAACCGGAGGCCCAGCCCAGAATTGCTGTTTTTTTTGCCTATTTCAGTGTTTCGGAGAAACAGAATATCAAACGGAGTCCAAACGGAATGAAACCTTCGGAAATGTGATTTCTCATCAGATAAGATCCAGGAGACTTGGACCCTCCGTCAAGAAATCCACGAGGCGGCCACGAGGGTGGAGGGCGCCCCCCTAGGGCGCA
>NW_024118142.1:0-12373 GCF_003073215.2 Triticum urartu | reverse complement strand
CAGCCCCTCCCCTCCCCAACACCTCTCCTCCTCCGCAAGGGCTTGGCGAAGCCCTGCCGGAGTACTGCCACTCCATCACCACCATGCCGTCGTGCTGCTGTTGGAACCCTCTTGCTCAACCTCTCCCTCCTCCTTGTTGGATCAAGGCGTGGGAGACGTCACCGGTCCGTACGTGTGTTGAACGCGGAGGTGCCGTCCGTTCGGCGCTAGGATCATCAGTGATTTGGATCACGACGAGTACGACTCCATCAACCCCGTTCTCTTGAACGCTTCCACTAGCGATCTACAAGGGTATGTAGATGCACCCCTCTCTCTCTCGTTGCTAGTTACTCCATAGATTGATCTTGGTGATGCGTAGAAAAATTTTAATTTCTACAACGATCCCCAACAGACCCCACCACATCTATGATGATACCGGGTTTTGTCACAATTATCGTCATAGAAGTGTCATAAGTATGACAGAAAAGATTTTCGTTCGGCCCAAAATGTCACGGATGTGTCTTTTTTTGTAGTGAAAGCCATACTCAAAGGGTATAAGTGAAGTGCAAAGAGAATTCTATAAACCAACCATGGACTATCTCATACCAGCATGGTGCATCAAAGAAAAGTGAAAATTAAATGCAAAAGACGCTCCAAGATTTGCACATATCACATGAACGAAATGAATCCGAAAACATACCGATACTTGTTGAAGAAAGATGGGATGCCTTCCGGGGCATCCCCAAGCTTAGGCGCTTGAGTCTCCTTGAATATTTACTTGGGGTGCCTTGGGCATCCCCAAGCTTGAGCTCTTGCCTCTCCTCCTTCTCCTCATATAGAGACCTCCTCGATCTTTGATCACTTCATCCACACAAAACTCAACAGAAAGCTCGGTAAGATCCGTTAGTATAATAAAGCAAATCACTACTCTAAGTATTGTTGCAAACCAATTCATATTTTGTTTTTGCATTGTAGCTACTGTAATATAACTTTTCCATGGCTTAATCCACTGATAGAAATCGATAGTTTCATCAAAACAAGCAAACTATGCATCAAAAACAGAATCTGTCTTAAACAAGACAGTCTGTAGTGATCTGAACATCCACCATACTTCTGTTACTCCAAAACTTCTGAAAAAATTAGGAAAAATAAACAATTTGTATAGAAAGACAATGCAAAAAGTTTCTGAACCATTTGACGTTCCAGTAAAAAATATAAAATCACGCACTACAGCCAGAGTTTCTGTTTGGCACCGCACAAACCAACAAGCAATGTAAACATCCTAAAGGCAAATCTTGGCACATTATTTTTATGATACAATGGATTTGTACAAGGGGATAATTATTTTTATTGAAAATTTTATGTAATCAAGGGTCACAAAGTTTCCATGGGCATGAACAAAGTTCAAGGCTAGCTCCCACTTTAACAATGTTCGTCTTTCTCACTTTCGCTTTTCTTTTTGAAAAAGTTTTAGGTTCCCCTATTTGTTTTTTTTTTGTTTTTAAACTTTATAAAAGCACACAACAGAAAAAAATGACTCTCTAAAACTTCCGGGTTGTCTCCCTCGCAGCGCTTTTTTTAAAGCCATTAAGCTAGGCATATAGTGCTCAAGTAATGGATCCACCCGGATCCCAAGGTATATCAAAGCCAATTTTAATTAACAATATGTGATCTAGTAGTGAGCACAAAGTAACATATATCATGCAACAACGAAGTCTAACTCTCTTCCTATGCATCGGCATGTCATAAAAGAACAATTCATGCACACATAGTAAAGGCCAATGCATAGTATAAACAGTTTCTTGCAATTTTATCATATTGGAAACATGGAAGGGCCTTTGTGTTTCGCGGAAAAAATGTTCAGCCCTGATATCTGTGACCCACCTCTTCACCTTCACACGCAAGGAAGTGCCTCCTTATGACGTTCAAAAAAAACTTGATGGCCCCTGATAGCTGGGACCCACCAGGTCGAAGCATACGTAGCATTATCTGTCTGGTCGGGAACGTGTACCTACATAGCGGTCGATCGGTCTCTCAACTGTGGCCTAGTAAGCAGCGGCACGTGTCGTGGTAGAGCCACCGATGTAGCATGTCACGCAGTCCTGTCTATATCATGTACATGTACGTATAGACACGCTGCAAGAAAGTAAATACGGCTACGTACGTACATACGGGCGGGGTCTCGAACGAGTACTCACACATACGTACGGCCAGGGCTTGTGTGCATGGAGACGGCAGCAACGGCGTCCTATTCATCGGCAGCCAACTGGACGGGTCGAAACGGACAAACAGGCAAACAAAATCCTGTTCATCGGGAGGCAACGGAACACATCGTGTTCTTTGGGAGCCAACCGGCTTGGACAGAACAGCCGAAACGTGATCTAGCATGCCACAAAACGGAGGAAAACGGCCTTCTATTCTACCGCATACGGTCAAAACAGGGTCCTGTTCATCGGGAAATGTCTGGCGTACTGCAAAATGAAGGAAACAGCCTTTTGCTCGACCAGCTAAGGTCGAAACGGGATCCTGTTCATCGAGAGTGGTCTGGCATACCGCAAAACAAAGGAAACGGACTTCTGTTGGAGCGCTATGGTCGAAACGGGGGTCTTGTTCATCGGAAAGGGTGTGGCGTACCGCAAAATGGGAATCCGCGGGCTATTGTTCATACATTGTCCTCTGACTCGCTCCAGCCTCCACGGGCTACTATTCATCCAACGTCGACTTCCTCCAGCCTCCACCTGCTACTGTTCATCCATCACGGCTTCATCCTGCCTCGATGGGCTACTGTTCATCCAGCCTCCATGGGCTACTGTTCAACTAGCCCTCCACAGGGTCCTATTCACCCACCTCCAACCGGCCCGAGTGTGGCGGCCTCCTCTGGGTCCTGTTCATCCAGCGGCAACGACCTACTACCACGGGGTCCTGTTCATCCAGCGGCAACGACCTACTACCACGGGGTCCTGTTCATCCAACCTCCACCGGGGACTGCTCATCCAACCCCGACCAATCGGCTATACTCACCACGTCTCGACTTGTTCAACCAACCCCCCACGGTCACTGTTCATCAAGAGGCAGCAGGTTCGATCGGCTTCAGTAAGCAGCATCAGCGATCGATCGATCGGGTTCAGTTAGCAGCAGTAGCGAAGGAATCACTCAGGTTCAGTTAACAGCGAAGGGATCAATCGCTCGGGTTCAGTAACGTAGCTAGTGCAATCACGCGGATTCACTAAGCGAACGCCTTGCTCGGGTTCAGTTAGAACCCAACGCCTCGCACACACGCACGTATGTATACGAGAGAAACGCGCAAACCTTCGTGCATCGCTCAGTCCCAACCACCCACCGTAACCGGGAACTCCCCGAAATTTTACTCGCTCTCGCTTCTACCATGATTTTTTTCCGTCATGGACAGCCCAAAGAATGTCATATAGGTGCGTCTCCGTCCCGCCCAGGACGAAAATCCATTTTCTGTCATGATTTTTTGTCATAGAAGTAGGAGCCCACCACATCTATGATGATAGGTGTTTTTGTCACAATTATCGTCATAAAAGTGTCATAAGCATGACCGATTTTTTTACGTTCGGGCCATTGATGGTGTTTATATATTGTTGATGGTCTTCGTTCATTTATGAGAGATAAGAGTATTTGTTATGTGTTGTCCATGACTCGGCCAGTGTTTGTGATTGATGTAGTTCCACTTGAAGGTAAATGGGTTGGCAGCCTTACCGACCATTGGGGCAAACCCTAGTGTGGCAATTGCTTTGATGGCTTCCTGGTGACAAGTTGCGACAACTTGGACTTGAACTGCATGGTGTGCGTCATCACATCAAGCAGTCGCAAGAACATGCGAGATCATGAGGAAGACTGTCATGCTCATGCCAGCATTTTGTCTAAGGAGGATGGGGTAACGAATATGGTTCGGACTTTGCCAACCCTATCCAAAAACATCAAACAATAAATGTGTCAGTGATGGTGTGCTTAACTATAATATTCATAGTTCCCTATGATTCCTCTTGAGTTGGTTGACTTCCCAACTCATTTGTTAAACATAATAATACTATTTCCTTCCAAATGTGTAACACCCCTCAAATTTTGAGCCTAACTTTGACTACAAATTTTACTAATAAAATCTAAATTATATGCCATAGAAAATATAGCATTGGATTTGTATACGAAAGAAGTTACCAATGGTATAATTTATGTGGCACATAACTAATATTTTGTTAGTGAAAAGTTGGGCTCAAAGTTCGAGCGGACTTTACATGCCTGGGGAGGAGAAGATTTCGGGAGATAATTATGGAGCCTAATAACATATCCTCCATCCCAAAATAAGTTACTTGAGTTTGTACAAAGTTACTAAAGTTAGTAGAAAGTTGAGTCACTTATTTTGGGACGGAGGGAGTAGCTATTAAGAGATAATTACTTGGCATGCTAAACATTAGTGAAGCAATTTGGGTAATTGGATGGCCATACTTTGGCAGTTGGGATCATGTAGATGTTTAGCAGTAAACATGTTTGGTGCTAAACATTGAAGTGGTGTGGATCCTAGAATTAGGGATATGTACGTACAAAGCAAACTTGTCTCAAAAAAAAAACCTCCAACAACACAAACAAATTATAAGATCACGAGGTGGGTCGGTTCCAAATCCCCAAATTTCACGGGAGTAAGGAAGTATCACCAAGCGTCGCACCATTAAACCTATGGCGGCGTATGAGGAGTCGGCGGGCAAGGAGATGGCCGGCCATGAAGGGTGCCAAAATTGTAGTGTTGAGAAGTGCTCGTCGACCGGCGGCCGGTGCGCCACCAAAAGGAAGGCCGAGGAGGCGGCGGCGGCCGGCGAGGAGTGTCCGATGAAGGTGTGCAAAGTGGAGGCGGCGGCCGGCCGTTCTGATGCCTTTTCTGCGGCTGCGCCGGACGATGTCGCAGATTCATTGAAGCCGGCAGTGGAGGCCGCCGTACGCGAGAAAAGGTTGACGCGGCTGCCGCAGGAAGAGATCAATTGGACCCTTGCCCATGTGGTGGATGGTCCTGTCCCTCATCACTACGAGTCCTTGAAGCGCGAAAACCCCAGCTTGCTGCCCTCGCTGGCGGAGCAGATGGACAGCTGGAAGGTTGCTCTCTATAATGGTTGCCGCGCTTTCTTTGCCGTTCGAGAGAGATTCGCCAAGTATCAGGCACTTGTCCGGGCTGAGTATGAGAAGCGCGGCTACGTTGAGGTTGACGACGACTTCCTGACCCGCAGGGCGCACCTCCGTGCGTATAACGATGTCCTACGCGCCAAGGCAATGAAATATGTCGCCCATTTGGTTGACACTGGCGAAGTTTTGGTCGCTGGCCGCAGCCCACGAATAGATTGAGTTGGGTGGCAAAGGATGCTCCTGAGAATGAAGGATTCCACTTCATGTGCACAGCTCCGTCGACTTGATGTGCTGATGAAGCCATTTCTTGATGAGCACCTTCAATAATACTCCCTCAGTTTCTCCTAGATATAAGACCTTTTAGAGATTTCAATATAGACTACATACGGAACAAAATGAGTGAATCTACACTCTAAAATATATCGATATACATGCATCCGTATGTAGTCCGTATTGAAGCATACGTAGGAAGTAGCATACTAGTTCATCCAGTTATGTCCTGTCCGTATTGAATCTACAACGGGCGGAGGAAGTAGTATACTAGTTCATCCAGTTATGTCCTGTTCGTAAGTGTTTTTTTTTTGTTGGACAAGTTTTCTGCTTTGTGATCATATATCAGTGTCATTCCTGAACTTCAATGTGCTAACTCGCTAGGTGTTTGAAACGCGGCATTTTTTGTTGGCTCTGATGAACTGGACAGTATGATTGCCAGATTATCACTTGTCTCAATTGCTTTCATATCTGCATGTTCCTTATAGTAAGTTTGCATTAGTAGGCAATAAAAGAGAGACGGAAAAGAGGTGTGAGCGCCTCTTATTTGGGCCAATTCCATTACACAATGTTCAGATAGAAAGTAGAACCTCATGTCATCAGCGGATCGGGACGCATCATGATCATGATGGTGTAGGGTTGCACGTCTCAAATTATATTAGTTTGCACTTACAAAGACACGTGAAAACCAAGTCTCAGATTATTGGTATATTTTTGCACTTACAAAGACACGTGAAATCTGCAAAAGGTAGGATACTTTCGTAGGAAAACGGAGGTTTGTCTTCGATCATGGGTTTGCATTCAGTGATCACCAAGACTTAGCATTCTAGGAAACAATCAAAATAAATTAACTCCTATATAATATTTTAAGAGCTCTAAAAGAAACACATCATGGCTTCTTCTAATACTCTGGAAAATTTTGGGACCTCCCAATCCAACTAACAAAACAAGAAAATCTTGTCGGAGGAATTTGCAACGTCCAACCACCGCCTCTGGCCGCCTCTTGTTCTCTGTCATAGGTGCACCGCTGCCGCCTTTTTGTGTTCCTTGCCCTCACCGACTCTCCCCGCTGTCGGAGAAGCTGCCACATGTGAACCGGAGGCCCCCCGAAGGGAGGCGCCGCTGTGGTCCTTCGCAAGCTTTGCGCCACATCCAAAGTATGTGTCAGTCAACCACCCGTCTCCCGAGCCATGTCGTGGTCTTAAGCTCCGGCGATGCAGAGAATCTGGTCCATGCATCCCCCACACCTTCCCACCTCCCCCACGAGCTCTCGCCGATCATTGCGGTGCTTTGACCGTGATGAACATAACTTATTTGGACAAAGGGGCGAATGTATTTCTTTTATTTTCATTTTGCTACAAAATTGTACTTGAAGATTGCATCAATGAATTAATATGATGTCACAATACAGTTTTATATCAACAAGGGTGAAAATAGCCTGAAATGGAGGGAGTATGTACTTGTAGAGAGCCTGACAAAAGCATTAGGTGTTGGCTCCGTGATAAGACTTTGATCAGTACCACGACGAGGTGTTGATCAGGGAAAAGACGAGTGAGTGGGAAAGCAAGGCTTCATTATTGGAGGCCATGGAATTCAATTGGTTCAAACCAAGAACTCAAAATTTGTTTGGATGTTCGAGCAATTGGTACTTGGAATTCGGAGAATAGACTCCATTGTGATGCTTGCTTGGATGGCCATTGTCCAAATTGGAATTCCTCATTTGTAGGAGGCGGTCGCTAAGGAGTGACGGAGATTCACCGGGGAGGTGAGAGACGGAGGAGGAGAGCAAAGACGGACAACTGACTTATGCAATGCGTCGAGGACTGTTTAACACCACTTTTTTCCCACGAGCAAGACAAAAGGGGTATTCAAGGCGCACTTGGAAAGGGGGGGGCTGCCCACATAAGAGGGAACCAAGGGTTTTGCCTTTAAATTGAAGGCTAGGGCACATGCTTATTGTGGTGGGGCGTCAAATATTGGTTGTCAATTAGACTGAATGTCAAGGCTTTCCAAACAATGATATTTGAGCCTCCTGAACGCCAAAGTTGAATTCTAGGCCCAGTATCTACATTCAAGCCGTGTCTAGGGTTTAGCAACTTTGGCACAAGCTCGTGTCTAGGGAGCCGCTTTGTCTCGCTTATAGCAAGACACAAGCTCGTCTCGGCCTCAGGCATTGCTACTAATGGGCCGGGCCAAGTAGCTTCATGTTGGTTAGTCTATTTTTCTTCTTTGTTCCTTTTAAACATTCACTTTTTTTCTTTTGTTAATATTTCTGAAAACATTCTACATACATATATTTCTAAACTTAATTTTACCTAAAAAATAAAAAACTGCAAATTAATTTAAGAAAACGTTGATACCATTTAAGAAAAAGGTTCACGTGTAAAATGTATGTGCAATTTTTTAAAAGCTTCATACAATGTAAAAAATGTTAGTGTGATTCGAATCAATCATACCATTCAAAACATGTACCTTAGAATTTAAAAAATACTCGCACATTTCAAAAATATGAAATTAAAAAATCTGTTTATACAATGTAAAAATCTGTTCACATTCTATAAAAACCATATCATTCAGAAAAATGTTTCAAGTGTGTATTTAAAACATATTTAACAGCTCAACCCCAAAAAAACAAAGAAAAATATTTAACAGCTAAAATGTTCAAAAACATGAATTTGAAAAAAGGTTAATTGTTTCTTTGAAAAATCTTAAACATGTACATAAATAATGTTTCAGATGTATACCAAAAATATACAATGTGTAGTAAAGAAAATAAGGTATCAAAAAATATATTTGTATTTTTTATAATTTATTTGAAAAGGTAAATGTGTATGAAAAATATTCTTGATGTATACAAAAAAAAATATAAACTGTGTTGAAAAAGAAAGGAAAACTAGAAGGTAAAAAAATAAAGAAACAATGAAAACCAAAGAAAAAAGGAAAAGGAAAAGGGAAAAAGAAAAAACAAAGAAAATAGAGAAAAAAACCGAAGGAAACTGATGCAAGTAGTGAAAAAACGATAAAGAAAACCACGGAGGAAAAACCTCGCGGCAGTTAACGCCCCGCCATAGGCAAGACCGAGTTAACTATCGCAGCGTCCGAGAAACAACCCTGGCGTCTATGAGGAGGATACAGGAGAGCGTGGGTCCGATAAGATTATCATTGGGTTTTGAAGATAACAAGCCCCAAATTTCTTTCCCGGGACGACCGGGATGATATTTGTTTTGAAAATTACAGGGTGATAAGTACAATTGTTCAAGAAATAATTTTGAAAATAATACATTTAGAAAAGGGGAGGTCGGCGGCATCGGCGGTCACATTGGTGGTGCCTTCCATGGCGTAGATGTCAGGTAGCGGTGGCGGATGGGTGGCGACTCGGTAACGGAAAGTTTCTGTGGCGCGGTTGGATTCGTGCAGCAGAGTTTGTATTTTTACGGCAACCGCTAGAAGTATTGAAACTACTATGTAGTACTTGTAGCAAATTTTAGGGCTTGATATAAAAAATGGGCAACCGACAGAAATAGGGCATACGTACCATTGGAAAAAAAAATTGCTGCAATGGGAATCCGGGGACCCTAAAAAATTGAACGCCCTGTGCCGTCGCACGGGCCGCATGCAAAACTTGTCTCGAAAAAGAAAAACTCCAACAACACAAACAAATTATAAGATCACGAGAGGTAGATCGGTTCCAAGTCTCCAAATTTCACGGGAGTGAGGAAGTAGTATCACCAAACCTATGGCGGCGGATGAGGAGTCGGCGAGCAAGGGGATTGCCGGCCATGAACATGAAGGGTGCTCGTCGATGGCCGGTCAGTGGTGCCGGTGCGCCACCAAAAGGAAGGCCGAGAAGGCTGCGGCGGCTGGCGAGGAGTGTCCGCTGAAGGTGTGCAAAGCGGAGGCGGCGCCGGAAGTCGCCGCAGATTCGTTCAAGCCGGCAGTGGAGGCCGTACGCGAGAAAAGGTTGACGCGGCTGACTCAGGAAGAGATCAATTGGACCCTTGCCTTTGTGGTGGATGGTCCTGTCTCCCATCACTACGAGTCCCTGAGGCGCGAAAACCCCAGCTTGGTGCCTTCACCGGAGGAGCAGATGGACAGGTCCAAGGTTGATCTCTATAATGCTGCCCGCGCTATGTTCGCCTTTTGAGAGAGACTCGCCAAGTACCACGCACTTGTCCGGGCTGAGTATGAGAAGCGCGGCTACGTCGAGGTCGACGACAACTTCCTCGTTGGATGGCAAAGGATTCTCCGACCCTGAGAATGAGGATTTACTTTCATGCACATCTTTGTTATCTGTCCAAGTGTCCATGCACAGCTCTGTCGACTTGATGTGCTGATAAAGCCATGCTAGCTCTTGATGAACACCGTACCTTGAATAATAATAGTATACTGATTGACCCAGTTATGTCCCTCTGTCTGCTATTGTACTATTAAGTTGTGGTTTTGTTGGTACTACATGGCAGACAGAAATATGGGTGTTTTTCTGTTGGACAAGTTTTCTGCTTTGTGAGCATGTGATGTCTGATACTCCCTCCGTCGAAAAAGCTTGTCCCTGGTGCTAGATACATCTATTTGAGGGACAAACTTTTTCGGGCGGAGGGAGTATATATCAGTGTCATTCTTGAACGTTGGTGTGTTGTGTATGTTGTGCTGATGCGCTAGGTGTTTGAAAAGTGGCATTTTCTGTTGGCTCTGAGGCATTATGATTGTCAGATTAGTACTTGGCTCTTTCTTGTGTGCATGACAATTCTTCCAATGCCCCTGTTCGGCTGTTCCTTATGGTTAAGATTCAAGCGAGACAGTTTGCATTATACTCCTACTGTAGGCAATAAAAGAGAGACAGGAAAGAGGTGTGAATGTCTCTTATTTGAGTCAAGTAAATACACATAGTTCAGATACAAAGTAGAACCTCATATCAGCAGCAGGTTGGGACGCATATCATGATCATGATGGTGAAGACATATGCAAGCCAACAGAAAAAATAAAGTCTTAGATTATACTCCCTCCGTCCGAAAAAACTTGTCCCAAACGTGTGCCTTAAATGAATGTATCTAACACTAACTCAATGTTAAATGTATTCATTTGAGGGACAAGCTTTTTCAGACGGAGGAAATATATGTTTGCGCTTGCATAGAAAGATAGGTGAAATAAGCAAGCAAAACGTAGGAATAGGATACTTTCGTAGGAAAACTGATGTAGTTGTCTTGATCATGGGTTTGCATTCAGTGATCACAAGACATAAGCACTCCAGAACACAATCGAAGAAAATGTTTTTTCTTTCCTTTGCGGGAAACTCTTGAAATATTTTAATAACAAGAGCTCTAAAAGAAACACCTGGTCGGAGGAATTTTCACCGTCCAACCAACGCCTCCGGTTGCCTCTGTTATCTGTCGTAGGCACACCTCCTGTGTGTGAGGCGCGCCGCTGTCGCCTTTTTGTGTTCCTTGATCCTGCTTGCATAGAAAGATAGGTGAAATAAGCAAGCAAAACGTAGGAATAGGATACTTTCGTAGGAAAACTGATGTAGTTGTCTTGATCATGGGTTTGCATTCAGTGATCACAAGACATAAGCACTCCAGAACACAATCGAAGAAAATGTTTTTTCTTTCCTTTGCGGGAAACTCTTGAAATATTTTAATAATAAAAGCTCTAAAAGAAACACCTGGTCGGAGGAATTTTCACCGTCCAACCAATGCCTCCGGTTGCCTCTGTTCTCTGTCGTAGGCACACCTCCTGTGTGTGAGGCGCCCCGCTGCCGCCTTTTTGTGTTCCTTAATCCTTCCCTCACCGACTCTCCCCGCCGTCGCAGAAGCTGCCACATGCGAATGAACCGAAGCCTCCCACCATCAGTGCTCCAGGGAGGCACCATCGCCGACCGTCCTTCGCAAGCTCTGTGTCACATCCAAAGCATGTGTAAGCCAGCCACCCCATCTCCCAAGCCGTGCCACGGCCTTGAGCTCCGGCGATGCAAAGAATTTTCTCCTTGCATTGCATCCCCCACACCTTCCCACCTCCCCCACGACCTCTCTCCGATCATTGCGGTGCTCTGGCCGTGATGAAAACAAGGCGAATGTATTTTCCTTTTGCTGCAAAGTAGTATTGAAAATTGCATCCATGAATCAATACGATGTTAAAATACAGTTTTATATATGAAAAAAGGGTGAAAATAGCATAAGGAAATTCACTGGGAGCAAGTGGAGTTTTACTTGTCGCCCTCCATCCCCAATCCTTCTCCAGTTGAACAAGGCCATGGCCAACTCTCCATGCTAGACAGCTGCCTCGACTGTCCATCAGGGCTGTCTCCAGAAATTTAAGGCCTCGGTGCGAATTTCAAGATAGGGCCCTAAAATTGAAAAATGACGTGTGTTGTAGCCTCTTAAATGGATGACCACAACCACTCACAAAAATGATGGTGGATAACAAATGTTTATTAAGCATGGCAAAATTTATAGCATCGATTTTTCAAAAAAAATATGCTCACAAAAAAGGTAACATAAAATGTAATCAACATAACTAACTATAATTTGTTCAGACAAATATCTATGAATATGATGTCAACAGATACTGCTTACACTATTATTCGCCACCATCATTTTTTGCGGAAAAGTCGCTACTATAAATTTATCAAAATTATGAAACTAACCTGTTCAATAAAGATGAATCACTCCGTCTGCTCCGTTGTTCACCTCCTGTAGAACATAGTTATACACAAAGGAAGCACATACGAATGCACAGTACATCGTAATTTTTGAGTTGAAAATTGATTTCCAGTCTTTTCTCTTTCTTGTAGACGCCGTAAGATGAACTTTAGTTCTTCCAATTCATAATCTGCTTCCGCATGTGCGTGCCCACGGCCGGATTGGAAGAAATAAAAGTCATCTTGGCCACCAAACCAATCTTGGTCGCGCCAAATGTCAGCGAACCAATATTGTTATATATAGCGGCAACTCACCAAGTTGTAAGCGAAGTGCTCGTCGTCGAACGAGAGACG
>NW_024118141.1:0-8247 GCF_003073215.2 Triticum urartu | reverse complement strand
GATCTACAAGCATAGAAATTTTATTACTCTCCACATAAGCAAAATTCTTCTCATTCAGAATAGTGGGAGTATCATAAGCAACTCGAATACTATAAATTGTTTCCACATTGAAAGAATAATGTTCAGAAAAAGGGTAATCATAATCATGACAAGTTTTATAAATATAATCATCACTACTCTTTATATCATAAGTATCATTACAACAATCATCATAGGTAGCAACTTTATTCTCATAATCAATTGGAACCTCTTCCAAAATAGTGGATTCATCACTAAATAAAGTCATGACCTCTCCAAATCCTCTTTCATAAATATAAGCATCATAAATAGGAGGCATGCTATCATCATAATAAATTTTCATATCAAAACTTGGGAGGTTAAACATATCATCTTCATAAAACATAGCATCCCCAAGCTTAGGACAAACATTAATTGCAGCAAATATATTCTCAAACTTGTCATTCTCATCAAACATAGCATCCCCAAGCTTGGGCCTTTTCATGTCATAAGCATAATCACTCTCATCATTAATAGTATGGATAGCACCAATAGTATAACAATTATCATTAACACAATGAGTAATAGGAGCAACATCATTTGGGAGGGATACCTTTCTACCTTTGCTTCTCCGTCCTTTCTTTTTCTTCTTCACATCATGTGTGGGTTTAACCCTCTTTTTGGAGCTCCTTATTAATGAGATTGGTTGGATAGAAGGCTCCTCCTCGTTACCTAATTCATTACAAGAAAAAATAGGAGGATATTGGGAAATCTCTTCCCTTTCATTAGTATTCTCTTCATCTTCTAATTGTTTTCTTGACTTTATGTAATTGGCAATATAAAGATTTTCAATGCAATTCACCGCACAATACATAAACAATTCTTCTAGATAAATATCAAGGAATTTCTCAAGGTTATATTCTAGAATATGCTTAGTTATACGTTTCATTTCTTCATAACCCAAAAGTAAACTAAGTTCATTATGATGTGCAAGGGAAATCAAATCATCACAATTTTTGGACACGATACAATCATGAAACAATTTGCATTCGAGATTTAAATGACCATGTTCATTGCAAAGTTCACAGGTATGGCGAAGAAATTTTAAATTTTCAGCACAAACAGCTAGCCTCTCTTGCAACCATTTAGTTTCCAAATACTTATGCCTCTTGCAAAATCTATTTTCCCTAATTGGTGTGTACTTGCAAGCTCTATGTATTCCACAAAAGTTGACATGCTTATAAGAGACATTTTCATCATGACTAGTGCAATCATCATTAGTACTATAGATATTCAAAGAGTTCATACTAACAACATTGCAATCATGCTCATCATCCAAAGATTTAGTGCCAAACATTCTAATGCATTCTTCCTCTAGCAATTGAGCACAATTATCAGAATCCTTATTCTCATGAAAGATATTAAAAACATGAAGCATATGAGGTACCCTCAATTCCATTTTTTGTAGTTTTCTTTTATAGGCTAAACTAGTACAAAAAGATTTGATTGCAAGATCTAAAGATATACCTTCAAGCGCTAACCTCCCCGGCAACGGCGCCAGAATTGTATAGGTGCACTAGTTCGGCGAAGAGATGGTGATATAAGTGGTATATGGATGGTAGATAATGTTTTTTTGTAATCTGAAAATATAAAAACAGCAAGGTAGCAAGTGGTAAAAGTGAGTATAAACGGTATTGCAGTGCTAGGAAACAAGGCCTAGGGTTCATACTTTCACTAGTGCAAGTTCTCTCAACAATAATAACATAATTGGATCATATAACTATCCCTCAACATGCAACAAAGAGTCACTCCAAAGTCACTAATAGCGGAGAACGAACGAAGAGATTATGGTAGGGTACGAAACCACCTCAAAGTTATTCTTTCTGATCGATCTATTCAAGAGTCTGTAGTAAAATAACACGAAGCTATTCTTTCCGTTCAACCTATCCCAGAGTTCTTACTATAATAACAACTTAAGACACAAATCAACCAAAACCCTAATGTCAACTTGATACTCCAATGTCACCTCAAGTATCCATGGGTATGATTATACGATATGCATCACACAATCTCAGATTCATCTATTCAACCAACACAAAGAACTTCAAAGAGTGCCCCAAAGTTGCTACCGGAGAGTCAAGACGAAAACGTGTACCAACCCCTATGAATAAGTTCATGAGGTCACGGAACTCGCAAGTTGATGACCAAAAGATACATCAAGTGGATCACGTGATATCCCATTGTCACCACAGATAAGCACATGCAAGACATACATCAAGTGTTCTCAAATCCTTAAAGACTCAATCCGATAAGATAACTTCAAAGGGAAAACTCAATCCATTACAAGAGAGTAGAGGGGGAGAAACATCATAAGATCCAACTATAATAACAAAGCTCGCGATACATCAAGATCATACCACCTTAAGAACACGAGAGAGATCGAGATCAAACACATAGCTACTAGTACATACCCACAACCCCGAGGGTAAACTACTCCCTCCTCGTCATGGAGAGCGCCGGGATGATGAAGATGGCCACCGGTGAGGGATTCCCCCTCCGGCAGGGTGCCGGAATAGGGTCCCGATTGGTTTTTGGTGGCTACAGAGGCTTGCGGCGCCGGAACTCCCGTTCTATTCTGCTCCCCGATGTTTTTAGGGTATATGGACATATATAGGCAAAAGAAGTCGGTCAGGGGAGCCACGAGGGTGGGGGCGCACCCAGGGGGTAGGGCGCGCCTCCCTGCCTCGTGGCTTCCTCGAAGCTTCCCTGACGTCTACTCCAAGTCTCCTGGATTGCTTCCGTTCCAAAAATAACTCTCTCGAAGGTCTCATTCCGTTTGGACTCCGTTTGATATTGCTTTTCTTCGAAACACTGAAATAGGCAAGAAAACAACAATTTGGGCTGGGCATCCGGTTAATAGGTTAGTCTGAAAAATAATATAAAAGTGTCTAGTAAATCCCATAAACATCCAAAACAGATAATATAATAGCATGAATACTTCATAAATTATAGATACGTTGGAGACGTATCACGGGGTTTACATCATATTGCTTGAGTTTATTCCTCTACATCATGTCATCTTACTTAAAGCGTTAGTCTATTCTTCATGAACTTAATACTCTAGATGCGGGCTGGAGTCGGTCGATGTGTGGAGTAATAGTAGTAGATGCAAAATATTTTCTGTGTACTTGACACGTACATGATGCCTATATTACATAATCATTGCCTTGGATATCTTCATAACTTTGCACTTTTCTGTCAATTGCTCGACAGTAATTTGTTCACCCACCATATTATTTACCTTCAAGAGAGAAGCCTCTAGTGAAACCTATGCCCCCCGGGTATATTTTCCATCATATTAGTTTCCGATCTACTATTTTGCAATCTTTTATTTTTAGATCTATAAACCCAAAAACATTTTCTCTTTTGTTTAGTTTTATCTATCTCTATCAGATCTCACCTTTGCAATTGACCGTGAAGGGATTGACAACCCCTTTATCGCGTTGGGTGCAAGTGTTTGATTGTTTGTGCAGGTGCATAGATTGGGGACTTGATTGTACCTCCTACTGGATTGATACCTTGGTTCTCTAACTGAGGGAAATACTTATCTCTACTTTGCTGCATCACCCTTTTGCTCTTCAAGGGATAAACCAACGCAAGCTCAAGAAGTAGCAGGAAGAATTTCTGGCGCCGTTGCCGGGGAGGTCTACATCAAGCCTACCAAGTACCCATCATAAACTCTCATCTCTTGCATTACATTATTTGCCATTTGCCTCTCATTTCCCTCTCCCCCACTTCTAAAATGAATTTCAGAAAAACACAAAAAGATTTTCCTTTTTTCACCCTTCTCCCGTTTGTCTTTTCGTTTGCTTTTGTTTGCCTATTTGCTAGATCGGTTTGTTGCCACTATGTCTGAATCTGAGGAAGTTCCCATCAAAAAAGATAGTAGTAATCTTGAGGAAAATTTTGATGACTTTGCTAGTAATGATCCTCATGAAGAACCTACTATTATGCATATAAAGAAAATCCGTATTGGTAGCGGTAATATTATTGGAAAATGTGTTATTCAAGATTTCTTTACTTGTGTTGGCACGCTACCTATGCTAGGAGGATCTATTCTTCATAAAACTAATAGTCTTGCAGATGCTATAACTTTGCTCATAATTGAACTCGAAAGACAATTTGTTCATATGCATCCTAGCATACAAAGGATTTTCCTAGAGTTTTCTAATATTCAACACTCACAAGTTAAGCATGCTGCCACTATATTTTTAGCTCACGAGTTTAGATTTATCAAGAAAGAAGCTAGCGAAATTTTTGCTCATTATAAAATAAATGCCAGTTGCCCTCCCATAGAGGAGATCCTTTTTTATCAAGAGGAAACAATGAGATTGCAATCTCCTGATTATGTTGCTTATAATGAAAATTTGAGAAAAAGAGTCCATACCAAAGTTTTGGTTGATAAGATCTCTGAACTTAATGATAATTTGCTATACAAAACAACTGATTAGGGTTCCTTCTAGGAGATAAGCTTATGACATTTTATCGAAGGAAAGCTTACAATGATGAGTTGATTATAAACTATAAGGGGCTAAAGGAGGAACCCTTTCCTCCCGCACTTGATCTTAGGGATCCCTATCCTATTAAATTTATCCCTTTTGATTACTTTTGTTTACCACAAAGGAAGCTTTCCGCTGAAAGAAGGGAGTATGAGATGAGCATGGATGATCTCCCTTACTATTATGCCAATACCTAGATCTATTGCAATATGCCTAGCTAGGGTCCTTAAACAATAGCGCTTGTTGGGAGGTGATACGTCTCCGTCGTATCTGTAATTTTTTATTGTTTCATTCCAATATTATACCGCTTTATACACTTTTGGCAACATTTTATATGATTTATTTGGACTAACATATTGATCCAGTGCCCAGTGCCAATTCATGTTTGTTGCCTGTTTTTTGTTTCACAGAAAATCCATATCAAACAAAGTCCAAATGCAATAAAAATTTACGGAGAATTATTTTGGAATATTTGTGAATTTTCGGAGGTGGAATCAACGTAAACTGGGGCCCACAGGCCCCAACATACACCAGGGCGCGCCCTAGGCCCAAAGCACGCCCCGGTGTCTTATGCTCACCTCGTACGTCAGTTGGATATCTACTTTGGGTGCAAGGAAGATTATATCCAGAAAAAAATCATGTTAAAATTTCAGTGCAATTGGAGTTACGGATCTCCCGGAATATAAGAAACGGTTTTTGGCCAGATCTGGGGGACGCAAAACAGAAGAGAACAGAGAGATAGATCCAATCTCGGAGGGGCTCCCGCCCCTCCGCCGCCATGGTGGCCATGGACTAGAGGGGGGACTCTCCTCCCATCTATGGGGATGCCAAGGAAGAAGAAGAAGGGGGGCTCTCTCCCCCTCTCTCCCGGTGGCGCCGGAGTGCCGCCGGGGCAAGGATCATGACGATGATCCACATCAACAATCTTGCTACTGTCAACACCAACTCTCCACCCCTCTATGTAGCGGTGTAACACCCCTTCTCCCCATTGTAATATCTATTTAAACATGGTGCTCAACTCCATATATTATTTCCCAATGATATTTGGCTATCCCATGATGTTTGAGTGGATCCGTTTTGTCCTATGGGTTAATCTTGATCTTGGTTGGTATGATTGTATATTTTATTTATGGTGCTGTGCTACGGTGCCCTCCGTGTCGCGCAAACATGAGGGGCCCCCGTTGTAGGGTGTTACAATATGTTCATGGCTTGCTTATTGTTAGTGTTGCGGGGGTGACAACAGCCTAAACGCGGATAAGTGGGTTACAACATATGGGATAAAGAGGACTTGATACTTAATGCTATGGTTGGGTTTCACGACCTTAATGATCTTTAGTAGTTGCGTATGTTTGTTAGGGGTTCAATCATAAGTGCATATGATCCAAGTAGAGAAAGTATGTTAGCTCATGCCTCTCCCTCATATAATATTACAAGAATGATTCCCTATGCTTGTTATCGATTTCCTAGGGACAAATGCCTTTCTTGTTGACAACAGCTATCCACTTTTATTACCTTGCAATTTATCCGTAGTTTTATTCTTGCAAAATAGTTTCATACTTGTTTTAGGTAAAGCAAACGTCAAGTGTGCATAGAGTTGTATCGATGGTCGATGGAACTTGAGGGAATATTTGTTCTACCTTTAGCTCCTCGTTGGGTTCGACACTCTTATTTATCGAAGAAGGCTACAAATGATCCCCTACACTTGAGGGTTATCAATACCTTTTTCTGGCGCCATTGCCAGGGAGCAATAGTGTGGGGTGAACATTTTCGTGTGTGCTTGTTTGCTTTATCACTAAGTAGTTTTTATTTTCTATTCTATGTTGTTCTCTATCTTTAGTTATGGATATGGAACACGAAACACCAAAAAATTAGTGATACTTGCTACTCATGGAGATGGGGAACCTCCTAAAACCCTCAGTGCTCGTTATGTGAAAATATTAATCACTAGTTTGATAATCCTGAGAAAACCACATTCAATATGATAATGGGAGACACGTTGGATCAACGTGAATACTTTAGGGATTATCGCTTGATACAAAAGGGAAACTATTATGGGAGCAAATTGATATGTTGCATTGGTATGCTGGGAATTTATGCCAGAGATATGATTATACTTGTTGCTCTAGGATGAACGCTCCACACCTTCCCTTTCATGCAAATTTAATGATAATGAAACCTTGGCTTCTTATGCCAATGGTAGATATGATTATTATGATGTGGAACAAATGGAAGAATTTGTTGCTTTTATGGGTGCTTATGAAATTAAATCTTTGTTTTTAAAATATGAAGCTTTTTATGATGATGTTTATAGACCTGGAATTTTTTCCATCCTTAAATATTACTATGATAATTATAAATATAATTCCGATATTGATGAATTTATTGAGAAAATCTCCGCTGTCCGAGAAGAGACTAATATTTTGCAGGAGTCTATGGAAGAAGGAATTGATGAAACTGTGAGCTCATTGGATGAAAGAGATGACGAGGAGAGCGAAGAACAAAAGGAGGAAGATATTGATGAATTTATTGAGAAAATCTCCGCTGCCCGTGTCCACTTCTAATGAGAGTAACTCTTCAACTCATACATTGTTTAATTTCCCTTCATGCTTACCGAAGGATGAACGCTATAATAACTGCTATGATCCCGTTGATTCTTTTGAAATATCCCTTTTTGATGAACTTGATGCTTGCTATGATTGTGGCGAAGATGCCAATTTGAATTATGCTTATGGAGATGAACTTGATATAGTTCCTTATGTCAAGAATGAGATTGTTGCTATTGCACCCACACATGATAGTCCTATTATCTTTTTGAATTCTCCAAACTACACTATATCAGAGAAGTTGGCATTTATTAAGGATTACATTGATGGGTTGCCTTTTACCTTTGCGCATGATGATTTTGATGAATATAATATGCATGTGCTTGCTGCTCCTACTTGCATTATTATGAGAGATGAACAACATCTCTGCCTCTCCATGTTTCCAACACGATAAAATTGCAAGAAACGGCTTATGCTATGTATTGGCCTTTACTTGATGTGCATGAATTATTCTTGTATGACATGCCGATGCATAGGAAGAGTGTTAGACTTTGGCATTGCATGCTATATGTTGTTTTGTGCTCAGTACTAAATGCCAAATCATTGCTAATTAAAATTGGCCTCGATATACCTTGGGATCCGGGTGGATCCACTACTTGAGCACTTTATGCCTAGCTTAATGGCTTTAAATAAAAGCGCTGCCAGGGAGACAATGTAGCAACCTGACCCAAAATCGGCCAAGTCTCTATGTATCTATACCATCCCAAGATCATGCTGGCACTCATAGTACATTGATGAAAAAAATTCAAAGTTCAATCACACCTGATTTATCACACAATTCTCATATAGAGTCTTTATTAAAATAGAATAAATTTGGCCGAAGGCCAACTCATGAGAAAAAAATAAATGCTGCGGAAGCGTAGACGATAAGCGAGTCCATCCGACTCCATAGGGCAATCACCGAGCGTAGATCGTAGCCTCACTCCTGGTCGGAAAACTCCTCTTCCACATGAGACGTTGAAACCGTGTAGGTCAGCATTTTGAATATGTCGGCAAGTCATAGAGAGAACATTAACAGTAATGCTAACACTATATCCAATTTGGCTGTGGGGCTCTAAGTTTGAGTTTTTGCGAAAAAGCCAATTTTC
>NW_024118140.1:0-11421 GCF_003073215.2 Triticum urartu | reverse complement strand
CTCATTTTGCCCAACGGGCGCGACCCAGCCGTAGCTGCCGACGTGTGTCTCCGCACCGTGTTTGTCCTCGGCCTCCATCTACTCGTTCACACAGAGCGTGGGGGCTCTCTGCACGGACGAGAGCACCGCCCGGTTCAAGTCGAGGACGTCCTGTTCCGCATGCAGGAGGGCCTCGAAGGCAGCGACATCCGCACGCTTCGCGTCGAGTTGAGCCTCCGCCGCCCGGTTCAAGTCCAGGACGTCCGGTTTTGCCTGCAGGAGGGCCTCGATGGTAGCGGCATCCGCGTGCTCCGCGTCAAGTTGAGCCTCCACCACCCGGTTCAAGTCCAGGACGTCCGGTTCCGCCTGCAGGAGGGCCTCGATGGCAGCGGCATCCGCGCGCTCCGCGTCGAGTTGAGCCTCCGGCGCCCTGTTCACATCCACGACATCCGGTTCCGCCTGCAGGAGAGCCTCGATGGCAGCGGCATGAGCGCGCTCCGCATCGAGTTGAGCCTCTACCTCCCGGTCTTCCTTTAGTATCGCCAGGTTGAACCGCTGGTCCACCTGCACCATGGGGGACCCGGACGCCGACACGAAGTCGACGTCCATCGTCTCATACCCATCGGGGGCCTTCTGCATCGTGACCTCCGCCATGAACATTGGATCAACTTCCTCCTCCTTGTAGCTTGGCTCCTGAGAACGCGGGGATTAGCCCGCCGCAAAGAGAGCTTGGAAACGGAGGTCTGTGGTGCCAACCGCCGCCGCGATTTCTGTGCGGCGCTCCGGCATCAGCATCTTATAGTACGTGATCTTGTGGCGCACCATGGCTTTCCAGTGAATTAGGGGACGGTTGATGCGGGCTAGGGGAT
Organism: Triticum urartu; assembly: GCF_003073215.2. NCBI lineage: Eukaryota > Viridiplantae > Streptophyta > Magnoliopsida > Poales > Poaceae > Triticum > Triticum urartu. The sequence goes on along the minus strand of NW_024118140.1, from coordinate 10,573 downwards.
CAAAAGGTGGGGGAATGGGCTGGAGAGGAGGTGTGGTTTTGGGGCAGTGGCTGGCATAGGCCGAGCAGCGAAAGTTCTGGTGTGAATAGTGGTTCCGATGATGACAGGTCAATTGGTTTTGACTGTACATCGCTCTTGTAGCGTTCGCGTTGCACCCTGGTACGCTGGACCCTCCACGTCATTCACCGAATGGAATGCGCTTCGTCTTGCATTTTCGCTTGCTTGTGGGACCGCAGTTGAGAGCAAACCGACGTCCCTCCCCCTCCCCCACCCGCGTCATTTATACTACCACTCCCTCTGTTTTATGCGAAGTAAATAAAAACAGAGGGAGTATACTACGGATGAGGATCCCCTGATGTGGCTGAACCCATTAAGTAACTGACATGCGGGGCCTAGCAGGCATGGGGTCCGCCAGTAAGTGACCCGAAGGGAGGGTAAGGCAGGGATATCTACGTCAGAGGATCCACTTCCACTACTACTCCCTCCTTCCATCTACAGGGCCTAATGCATTTTTCGAGGCTAACTTTGACCAAATGTTAGAGTAATAATATATGACATGCAACTTACACAAAGCATACGGTCAAATTCGTATTTGAAAGGAGCTTATAATGATATAATTTTCACATTATACATCTCATGTACTATTAATCTTGTCAATAGTCAAAGGCGGTTTTGAAAAACGCATTAGATCATGGTTAATAATACAGCCAGCCGATGGCTATAAGGAGCTACCATGTCATCTATAGCCATCATCTATATGCACTCATACAATAGTGTGGGCTATAAGGTTGGCTATTTCCCGCAAAAAAATAATATATAAGGTTGGCTATTGTATTAGTACTTTTTCCCATCTCCTCTCCATCTCTTTCTTCATATTTATTGTATTTACCTAGGAATGCGTATATAGCTAGGCTCTTGCATGAGAGCTCACTCCCCTTACTTTTTCACATCTCTCTCCTTCACATAGGCAAAAGTGCCATGTAAGTTGGCTCTTAGAATGGCTATTAGGTTGGCTCTAAGCATTTAATATTTGCATGAGCAAGGTATATGATTGGAAGAGAGTTGCATGCATACTATTTTTTCTTGATCTATGTGTTTAGCCGGGCTATAGAATATAAGAGCCCGCTTCACTCTCTCTCCTCTCTTCTCACTCCTCCAAGTAGGATTTTAATGACATGACAAGTCTTATAGCCTGCTGACTAGGCCTTATTAGACTTGCTCTTAGGCCCTGTATAAATGGAAGGAGGGAGTACTATGAGCACTGCATACTCTACTACACATGTTGTCAGTACTCCACTAGTACTATTGGAAAGGGGGCTTAAAGAAGTTATTATTGGACTGGCTATACGTGGAAAAATCCTAGTAGGAAGAGCATGCGCGAGAACAAGCACATTCACGTGGTTGAAAACAAATTGGAAACCATCTCTGTTTGAATACAAATCTAGGAGTATGTATGAATCTAACAATATTGATTGGGCGTTGTTGAATGTTGATACTTTTTTCTGTAAGTTTGATCAAAGTAGAGATACTTTGACTGCACATAAAACTTATATGTAAACTAGAAAATATAGGAGGGAGTATATTGTACGTTCAAAAGCGAAACGAACATTGAATACACTTTATATATGATTTGCCGATGCTATGGTCACTGGTTCAAAATTTTGAATCTACCTTAGGTATCACACATACCCACTCGTTTTTTCTCGATTTCATCTCGGGATCCGGAGATCGATTGAAAGAGGACTAGGGTGGGTACAATACATTCGTTTCGCTTATGAACGTACAATATACTCCCTTTGACCCCCACAACCCCCCTCCCCCACGGGTCATTTCTATCATAGAAACAGACCAAAACTTTATCTCCTTGCACGACACGCAATTGATCTCTCGACATCAATCAATCTCATCAAGATGTGTCAGGGCATGAACCGAATGGGATGTCAAATCTAAGAGGGAAAGCGACACGTAGTGGAGGCAAAGTGAAACTTTAAACGAACCATTTGTTTGTATGCATGTCGGACAAATTACAACAGTGGAATACAAGCATGGTCTAGGCCCACATGCAAATGATACTCGGCGGAATGTTCAAATGACACATGCGGGAGGATGGACTCGACCGGAGGGCGGCATGATCGATGGAGAAGAGGGTTGGAGAGGAATGAGAAATAAGCAACGCCGCATGATTATACTTGAATGGCTGAAATAAACAATAAGTTGTCTTGTTTTCCCTTCCGTCTTGGTCACGGAGTAAAATACTCCCTCTGTTTTTATTTACTCTGCATATTAGGTTTAACTGAAGTCAAACTTCATAAAATTTGACCTAGTTTATAGAAAACTAGCAAGATGCCCGTGCATTGCATGGAACATCAAGATCTTGTGGGAGAAAAGGATGAGCGAGGGAAGGCCTTATCTGCAAATGTAGATAGGAGTGCGGGTAAATTGTCATAGTTTCCTTCCTATCCATTAGATATAGATCGGATGGCCTATATTGCAGGATGGCAGGCACACCATCATCACCAACTCTGCTTTTTATGTACACTAGCAAGATGCCCGTGTGTTGCACGGAACATCAAGATGCATTTGTATAAGTAGTTTATCTTGTGGGAGAAAATGATGAATGAGGGAAGGCCTTATTTGCAAATGTGGAGAGGGGTGTGGGTATCTTTTTGCAAAATTGCCATAGTTTCCTTCCTATCCGTCAGATATAATTCAGACGGACTCTTACAAAAAACAGAGTTGGTGATGATGGTGTGTCGGCCATCCTACAATATAGGCCCTTCGATTTATATGTGACGGATAGGAAGGAAACTATGACAATTTTGCAAAAATGTACCCACACACCTCTCCACAATTGCAAATAAGGCCTTCCCTCGTTAATCCTGGCTAGTAAGAGTAGAAATATGAACATTTACAATAGCACATAAACTAGTCATACAAATGCATCTTGATGTTACGTGCAACGCACAGGCATCTTGCTAGTAAGAGTAGAAATATGAACATTTACAATAGCAAATATATATGATGTGAAAGTATATTCAATAATGAATCTAATGATATTGATTTGTTATTGTATATGTTACTATTTCTATCTATGAAATTTGTCAAAGTCTACAAAGTTGGACTTTGAGCAAAACTAAAATGCGGAGTAAATAAAAACAGAGGGAGTACGCAGGGACTAGTATACTCTAGTTACTACTGCCGGAACATGGTAAGTTGGACCCCTAAATGCAGGCACGGACCGGGCACACCTCAATTATTCTTTCAAACAGTCGGACACCTACATTTAGCACACCATCCGGCTACTTAATCAAGTGTTATGCTTCACTACTTGAAAAGGAAAAGGGCGGTACCGTACCCAAAACCACCACACTTGGAGCTAGGTAACAACTTGGTACTGTACTCCCTCCATTTCTTTTTAGTCCGCATATAGGGTTTGGTCAAAGTCAAGCTTTATAGAGTTTGACTAACTTTATATTGAAAAAATATAAACATTCACAATATGACATCAATATTATCAGGTGCACCATGAAACGTATTTTCATATTATATAGTTTTAGTATTTGATAAGCACATTTCATATATATATATAATTTGACACCCAAATATAGCATCTGTTGTGATCTGACAATCAATTCTTGCTATGAATTACCGCATATTTTAATGAGAATCATATAAAGGGTTCATTTACTTGTCACTTGTTTCTTTTGCAGAAAAGTGCGCAAAGGCACTATAATCGTAAAGATTCCGAATATATGGCTAACCAGACGAGAGAAGGGCATGAAAGAAATACGTCAAGGACTTCAGTGAGAAGAAAAGAAGTATCCGGGGGAGCAAACTAAAAGAAGAAGGGGATCTTCTTGGGAAGAAATGAATAGAAGAGGAGGGCCAAATCATAAAAGTGGCAGATCAGATGGGGATCAAAATCCCTAGATGCATCCATTCCCAAATCGAGCCTGGCATCTCCATCTCCCTCTCCCCCAACCTTCTTCTCCACCTCTGGCCGTCGCCGTGGCCAGGCCGGCGTGGCGGCGCGCCACCGCGCCCTCCGTCCACCAGCACCTCCATACACCACCACCCATCCACTCCATCACTACCTCGCGCCGCTGCACCATCCATCAGCGCCACCCCTTCACCATCATTGCTCGCGCGCCCTACCAGACCAGGGGTCTGGTGCCCCGCGCGACCTTGCCTTCTGCTGCTTCCTTCTTCTTCCCCTGCTTCGCTGCTACCCTTCTTCTTCCCCTCGCTGCTCCTCCACCTCTCTTCTCCTCCTTCAATCCCTTTGCTGCTGCTCGTCTCCTACTGCGCCCCCTTGCTGATCTCCACTCCTCCTGCTACTCCTTTTCCCGTGATCTGTTGCTGCTCTCTCTTTTCTCTGCCTTGCTGCTGCTGTCCTCAACTTGCTTCTGCTGCTCTCTTCTTGCCCACGCCTCTTGCTGCTGTCTTCTTTTCTGAACCAGAAAACTGTTGCTGCTTCTCTCCTCACGCCCCCTACTGCTGCTCCTTTCCCAACCTTGCTGCTCTCTCTCTCTCTCAAATTTCTGTAACCTTCAGAAGTGTAATAATCAGTACTATGTAATGTTCAGTTTTGATAAGTGTAATATCCTACTGTTTGGTTCAGTTTCAAAGTTCAATATAAATGCTTGATTAGTATGTCCTAACTAGTTGATACCTTATCACTTTGAGAAGTATTTGACCTGTCATACTCTGTTTAGTGAAATAGCAATCTTCATATGTATGTGGTGTCCTGTGATATATACATATATGTCTGTGTTGTTTGTGATGTGATGCATATATTCTGTCCTACAAGCTTGCTTCTTCCCTCTGTTCATGTTTGATAGTTATATGCGTGTCCTTGTCATGTTATGTTCATGTCCTTTATCTTCTCTTGTCATTGATGTATGCTCATATTAGTATTTTAACTTCTCAAGCATTACGAAAATACCAAAAAGTAACTTAGTAAAATCTGAATTTACTTTTTCTTATCGGCATTTTCTTTGGCGATAATCTGAGATAGTATAGGTTTATTTCCCTGCATCATCACTTGAATTGTCTTACCTAGCTTTAGTCGCGCGTAGCCGCTGATTGCCTAGTCCCTGTGGAGAACACGCCACTTGCACTTTGGGCGTAAAACCCCACTGTACTTACAATTGATCATTTTGGCGCCGTTGCCGGGGACTAGCGTCGAGCGACTGTGTTAGGCTATAGACTAGGTTTAGTTTATTTCATCGTTTAATTCACTCTGTATTTCTTTTTCGGTGTTTCTTTTTTTCCTTGGTGTTGCTTCGGCTTATGATGATACTAATCTTCTGACTAGTGCTGTTTATGAGCGTGTGTAGGAAATCATAAATCTTTGCAGGTTGTTCTATAGTTACACTCGGTTAAGATGGCATTGCTTCGTGATCTTTGGATGCCCAAAAGTCAATGCTATATCACAGGACCAGTTTGGCCAACTATTGAGGCAGAGAACTTCAAGCTGAAACCTAGTCTTATTGCTTTGGTTCAACAATGTCAGTTTGGAGGACGGCCTACTGAGGATCCCTATGAGCACTTACACCGAGTCATGGAGTATTCAGATACAGTCAAGTACCACGGAGTTCCTCAAGATGCAATCATGTGCAGGTTGTTTACATTCTCTCTCTGTGATGATGCTCGTGCTTGGTACCGATCCTTGCCATCAAGGCCATACAGTTGGATTGAGATATCACAAGCATTCTTGGATAAATATTTCCCACTACACAAGCAGTCCGTGATTCGAGATGATATCTTCAACTTTGTTCAGCGTGAAGGCGAGAGTTTGTATGATGCTTGGGAGAGGTACAATGCCTTGTTCAGGAGATGTCCTAATCATGGGATCGAGAGATGGTTAGAGCTGCAGATATTCTATAGAGGATTGACTTCGGACACTCGCGATTACATTGATATGGCAGCGGGTGGAGCTATTACAAACAAGACACTTGATGATGATTTTCTGCTGATTGAGAGCATAGCTTTCCACCAACTTCAGTGGTAGAATAAGAAGCCCACGTCTGATTCATTGGTTTGCTTGCAACAAATCACTTCATCTCAGCAAGAATCTCTTACACAAAAGCCGGAACCAGTTTCTCCGTGTGACAAGATTGAGCTTTCATGGATTATCTTTGATGATGATGACACCATCCTAGTTGACACACACACTTCAGATCATATGGATACTAGCATTCTAGATTCAGTTTTGCATTGTGATGATTCTTCGGTGGATGAATCAGAGCTACAGTTAGTTACTTTTGATATTGAGGAGACACCTTTAGTTGATATTGATCATGTGCTGCTAGAGCCAGATATGGAAAAGTTCGCCTTCGATGATGTTAGCCGCATTGATTCCTCAACACTTGAGCCTGAGATGGAGAGCTTCATGGTTGATTATGGTGAGGTGGATTCAGATGTCAAGGAGCCAAGCTCCACTATTTCACTTGTTGCCACGAGTCCGGTGGAAATTTCTACTACCACACCTCACTTGGTATCTTCAATTGAGGTAGTCCTGAAGCTTCTTCCTAACTATCTCAGGTATGATCGCTACTTTCTCAAAAAGATATGCCATATCATGGATACTGCCTATGCACCATGCAATTTGTTGATGATATCTATTTATCATATGCTCAATAGATATGCTTATGTGATAGGATACTCTATTGATGACTTAGAGGGCATTGTCCCTATCACTTGTATTGGCTTTTTTTTTTGGTTTTCTTTTAGGTTTACGCTTGTATACCATTCATTGCGAGCTGACCAAGTTCGAGATGACATCCCATGGGATCCTAGTGGATTCACGGCATGGTGATGAGGAGAAGCAATGGGCACACGTGAAGAAGAGTGAAGATGGAGCAGGCATGAGGATAGAGAAGCAAAAAGAGAAGAGCTGCAGTTTAGAGGGTGTCGAGCGAGTGCCACATCAAAGCCCGGTGAGCTGCTTCATGACCCCAATCTTAATATATCATCCATTGATACATGCTGAAATCATTTGATATTTGGGTTGCTTGAGCCATTTCTTAAATGTTGTCCCATTGAATTTTACCTTTGACATATGGTGCTTGATGTGAATATGTGAACTGATTTCTGAATGCCTTATAAACTAGTGATCTATACAATGATTGCTTTGCTGAAATTAGTGAGAACTATTAGTTTTGAGTGCTCAAATCCCTAGTACACTAGAAAACTTCATCATTTTCTGCATTTACTATGATACACCTAGATCACCATGTTTAGATGCTGAACTTGTGCTAAGTGTGTTCCCATTGAGAGCAATCACCTAACCACTATGGATTAGCATGCTATGTTCCCTCGATCGGTAGTATGTGAACCAGACATGGTTGAGTGATGATTCTTGTTTTTGTTCAAAAAAAGTATATATTATAATGAATAATTATCTGATCTTACCTAACAGTAGCATGTCATGTTCCCTGGATCGGTGGCTTGTGAAATCTGGTTGGATCGGATAGGAGTTAATTATGTTAAAAAAATGTAATTGTCGAACCAGGTGTATACCATGTTCTCGGGATCGGTGGTATGTTCCTTTGGGGAGGCAAACAAAAAAAACTAATAATTGGTCGAGCCGGGTGTATATCATGTTCTCGGGATCGGTGGTATGTTCCTATGGTGAGACTAATAATAATATAATCATTGCTTTATCTCTGTAAATAAGTGATTTGATCACAAGATTTAATTCCAGTTCTTTTTGTTCTCGGGATCATGCTCTCTTTAGGAACCATTTGGCACAGTCATCACTTAAACTTGTTGATCCTCTTTTATCATTGTAAAAGTTTAAAATGGTCAAGTCTACTAGTGTCCTACCGCTTTGAAGCACTCCTAACCATTGATTTTCACTAGCTAAGTCCAAAGCATGCATTGTTTGGAGATCTACTTCACTTGGCATTCTCTAGTCAGCTCACGGTTCACATTCTTGCTCCTGTCATTTGCCATTGCTTGAGGACAAGCAAAGATTTAAGTGTGGGGGAACTTGATAAGCACATTTCATATATATAATTTGACACCCAAATATAGCATCTATTGTGATCTGACAATCAATTCTTGCTATGAATTACCGCATATTTTAATGAGAATCATATAAAGGATTCATTTACTTGTCACTTGTTTCTTTTGCAGAAAAGTGCGCAAAGGCACTATAATCGTCAAGATTCCGAATATATGGCTAACCAGAAGAGAGAAGGGCATGAAAGAAATACGTCAAGGACTTCAGTGAGAAGAAAAGAAGTATCTAGGGGAGCAAACTAAAAGAAGAAGGGGATCTTCTTGGGAAGAAATGAATAGAAGAAGAGGGCCAAATCATAAAAGTGGCAGATCAGATGGGGATCAAAATCCCTAGATGCATCCATTCCCAAATCGAGCCTGGCATCTCCATCTCCCTCTCCCCCAACCTTCTTCTCCACCTCTGGCCGTTGCCGTGGCCAGGCCGGCGTGGCGGCGCGCCACCGCTCCACCGCGCCCTCCGTCCACCAGCACCTCCATACACCACCATCCATCCACTCCATCACCACCTCGCGCCGCTGCACCATCCATCAGCGCCACCCCTTCACCATCATCGCTCGTGCGCCCTACCAGACCAGGGGTCTGGTGCCCCGCGCGACCTTGCCTTCTGCCGCTGCCTTCTTCCCCTGCCTCGCTGCTGCCCTTCTTCTTCCCCTTGCTGCTCCTCCACCTCTCTTCTCCTCCTTCAATTCCTTTACTGTTGCTCTTATCCTACTTCGCCCCCTTGCTGATCTCCACTCCTCCTGCTACTCCTTTTCCCGTGATCTGCTGCTGCTCCCTCTCCCAGGAACCTTCTGTTGCTGCTCTCTCTTTTCTCTGCCTTGCTGCTGCTGTCCTCAACTTGCTTCTGCTGCTCTCTTCTTGCCCACACCTCTTGCTGTTGTCTTCTTTTCTGAACCAGAAAACTTCTGCTGCTTCTCTCCTCACACCCCTACCGCTGCTCCTTTCCCAACCTTGCTTCTCTCTCTCTCTCAAATTTCTGTAACCTTCAGAAGTGTAATAATCAGTACTATGTAATGTTCAGTTTTGATAAGTGTAATATCCTACTGTTTGGTTTAGTTTCGAAGTTCAATATAAATGCTCGATTAGTATGTCCTAACTAGTTGATACCTTATCACTTTGAGAAGTATTAATATAAATGCTTGATTAGTATGTCCTAACTAGTTGACCTGTCATACTCTGTTTAGTGAAATAGCAATCTTCATATGTATGTGGTGTCCTGTGATATATACATATATGTCTGTGTTGTTTGTGATGTGATGCATATATTCTGTCCTACAAGCTTGCTTCTTCCCTCTGTTCATGTTTGATAGTTATATGCGTGTCCTTGTCATGTTATGTTCATGTCCTTTATCTTCTCTTGTCATTGATGTATGCTCGTATTAGTATTTTAACTTCTCAAGCATTACGAAAATACCAAAAAGTAACTTAGTAAAATCTGAATTTACTTTTTCTTATCGGCATTTTCTTTGGCGATAATCTGAGATAGTATAGGTTGATTTCCCTGCATCATCACTTGAATTGTCTTACCTAGCTTGAGTCGCGTATAGCCGCTGATCGCCTAATCCCTGTAGAGAACACGACACTTGCAGTTTGGGCGTAAAACCCCACTGTACTTACAATTGATTAGTATTGTAGATGTTAATATTTTTTTATATAAATTTGGTTAAACTTTGTGTAGTTTGACTTTGACCAAATCTTATATGCGGAGCAAAAAGAAACAGAGGGAGTACCACATTTGAACCAGGGCACAAAAACCACCTGTTCTGGGCCTACTGCGCAATGCGGAGCACTGACGCTCGAATATGGCTAGGAAAACAGGGAAACCGACATGTGGGTCACACCTGTCGGGACGACGTGGCACAGACTAGTCCAATGGAGGAGCTGGCCCACGACCTCCTCGCCACCGACAACCATTCATGTGGGTTGTGGGGGCCAGCAACGTGGCGCAGCTCCGGCACCGCCTCTGGACAGGACGACCACGGTGAGCGACACACTCATCGTCGCTGGCATGGTCCGTTTCAGTGTGTCGATGGTGGTGTTAGCGCTGTGGCACGACCACCAGATCAACAACCGGCTCGTTGAGGATGCACCGGGCGCCGAAGTGCGCGCACGCCGCGACGCGTCCGCGGAGTGGTGTAGCACGGCCAACTGCATCCCCAGGACCTGAGACCATGCCGGGTCATCTTGCTTTTTCAATGACATGTGGGGTCGCATGTGAGCAAAGGACATCTCCAACATTACCACGACCGCAACTGACTACCCTGACACACCAAAAACCCTCGTCCCTCGCACCGTCGCGCGGTGCGTTCCCAGCCGGCGCCAGCTGCCCGCATTCATGCCGTCCGTCTGTATGTCGTCGTTAAGAGGCTCGATGCCCGAGGAACAAACTCCAGCGACTTAATGACGCGCCCAGATGCTTTGTACTCACCGGAATGCGCTACTTAAAGCGGCAATGCCCAGCTAACCTCCACACCGTAGCACATTGTCCTGCTACCTGGCACCACATCCGCCATGACCGCGAGCGCGAACGCTTCGTGGGAGAGCT
>NW_024118139.1:0-8265 GCF_003073215.2 Triticum urartu | reverse complement strand
GACTATGAAGATACAAGATTGAAGACTTCGTCCCGTGTCTAGAAGGGACTTTCCTTGGCGTGGAAGGCAAGCTTGGCGATACGGATATGCAGATCTCCTACCATTGTAACTGACTTTGTGTAACCCTAACCCTCTCCGGTGTCTATATAAACTGGAGGGTTTTAGTCCGTAGGACGACATACACAACAACAATCATACCATAGGCTAGCTTCTAGGGTTTAGCCTCTCCGATCTCGTGGTAGATCTACTCTTGTACTACCCATATGATCAATATTAATCAAGCAGGACGTAGGGTTTTACCTCCATCAAGAGGGCCCGAACCTGGGTAAAACTTCGTGTCCCTTGCCTCCTTTACCATCTGGCCTAGACGCACAGTTCGGGACCCCCTACCCGAGATCCGCCGGTTTTGACACCGACACACCCCTACGCTAGGTCAAGACGAGGCACATCATTCATCACTCTAGCTCAAGCAGGGTCTATCAATGCAGTTTGCTCAGCCAATTTTTTTCGTTGTGGCGCCTTAGGAAATAAAATCGTGATCAAACCATCACATGTTTAGTTTTTTAAATGAATTTTTAGAAGTCCCTTATTTCATCATGACATCACTTAGACATAGTTTGTGAAATGATATTTTAAAAGTCCTTATCTCATCCTGACATTTGATTTAGACTTTTTTATATCTAGCACACCTACATAATCTCCCATTGCAACGCACATGCATATTTGCTATAATAAAGCAAATTCGGTTTATTCTCATTCGTCATGTAATTTTTTAGAAAAATCCCTCTATTTCAGATAATTCAATCCGCAGTCCTGTTTTAAGTCACACCCGAACCGTTATTTCATATTTTTTGAAAACCTCCCTTATCTTTTAGGTAATTCATCCTCGGATCATATTTAAGTCAAACAAATTCTTTTCTAAATCATTCATATCTTTTAAACCGTAACTTCGATTTGAACATATTATATATAAAATTTGATTAGAAAAATACGTAGAATATGAATATGAGATTATTTTTACCTGTTAAGTATTTTTAAATATTATTTTGGAAGATAGTTAAGTCAAACAAATGAGTTTCTAAATTATACTCCCTCCGTAAAGAAATATAAAAGCATTTAGAACACTACTTTAGTAATCTAAATGCTCTTATATTTCTTTATGGGGGGGTACGTATCTTTTAAACCGTAACTCTGATTTTAACATGTTATATATGAAATTTGATTAGAAAAATCTGTGAAATATGAATATGATGTTAATTCTACCTGTTAAATATTTTTAAAATATTGTTTTAGAAGCAAACTTATAATTTATAGCGCACAATCATTTTTCTTTCATACCGGCGGCGAACCGAATTGCAAATAAACACCCCACTATAACCATATAGGGAAAATAAAATATCAATAACTACACATGCATACCTCTGAAAAACGTCGCAGGGGAAAACAACAGATTTCTCATCGCGAGAGTGAGAGAATGCGAGAGAGACAGAGAGAGAGGAAGAGATAGACGCCTTAGGATTAACCATATTCGAACACGTTTTATTTTGTTTGTGTGAACACCAAGGCCATCGCCGGCGAGGGTGATAAGGAGGATAACCGGCAGCACAAATATGATGCCTCGCTACAATAAAGGGGATGGACGTATTGTGGTCTTCAGTGATGGTTGTCGGGTTAAGAGCATGTGTTATGTTTTCTCTCCTGTTGCAACGCACGGGCTCTTTTGCTAGTTATTTTAAAGCGCCTATTCACCCCCCCCTCTAGGGGACATCCACGATCTTTGAATTGGTATTAGAGTATCGTCTCTCTTTGTTAGGCTTAACCGCCTAGAGAGTAAAGATGTCGACTAGGGGATTAGGATTCTCCGACACTCTTAGTTTTGATGGCACAAATTTTGATGTTTGGGTAATTCGCATGCTTAATCTCTTTAGGGTCCTGGACCCAAATTTAGAGCGAATTGTGGATATGGGTTTTTCTCCTCCAAATGATCCCCAAAGATTATCTTTAGAGGATGAGAAAAACTCTTATCTCAATGCTCAAGCTTCTAATGTGCTTTTCGATGCTTTGAGCAATGTAGTTATATTTCAACTCATGCCATTTCGAGATGCTCATGAGTTGCGGACAAAGCTTCAAGATAAATATGGTGTGTACAAGATTTGTGGGGATGATTGTTCTCCCTCCACCTCCGGTCGTGTTGCTTTCTCACCTTCTACTACATCACCCACATGTGGTTTGCCACAAGGTAATGATATGGTGAGTATTGGTGGTCATTGCAATGATGATAGTGTGCTTATCATTGATGACTCTTCATCACTATCTTATTGCAATGCTCCATCTTTGGATTTAACACTTCGTGCACCTTACATGTTTTCTCATGCTTGTGTTGATAGTCCGTGCATATCATGTACAAATTGCTTGAGTAAATCTCATGATGATATGCTTGCTATATCTTGTTGCCATGATAAAAATGCATGTATTTCCTCGAGTTGTTGTACTAACAATGTAGAGGAAACCCAACACTCCATGGAACAAGATGTGGTCTTGAATGGTGCTTCAAGGGATCCTACATCATCATCTATTGCATTTTGCCTTATGGAGAAGGCTTCAAAGGTATCTCCCACTTTGAATCCCAATATATCTTGTGATGATATTGATGATGGCAAGAGTGATGATGACGTCGATTATGATGAAGAGAATGATGATGTTGCCTCCTTAAAAATTAAGGGGGAATTATTTTTAAAGCTCTTCTTAAGAATAAAATTGCTCGTTCCAACTTCAAGGAAATCATGTCTATTGCTATTGAGGGCAAGAAATATATTGATGAGTTGGAATCTCGTCTTGAGGAGCATGAGGTCACCATTGATAAAATGGAAGGTCATGAGCGTGATTACGCTAATGAGATTGCGGACCTCTCTCAAGCTCTTGAACTTGAACAAACCACCAAGGAATCCCTTGAGGAGACTTTTGCTCATGATAGAGCTCTTGAGGTGGCCAATGTTTTTGAAACTAAAAATGCTAAGCTTGAAGTTGCTCATGCTAGACTCCTTGAGGAGTTTGAGCACCTCAAAAATGGCTCAAGGGTCATCAAGGGTGAGCTCATCAAACTCACCGAGTCTCATGATCAACTTGAAGCTTCTTAGTTAAAAGAGCTTGCCAAGTTGTCATCTCCTATTGTTGTTAATGATGATGCTTGTGCTACAAACTCTATTACTTGTGAAGCATCCATTTTGAAGGAGAACATTGAGCTACGGGCTCAACTTGAGTTGTCATCTAGAAATTATGGGAAATTAGAAGAAAGCCATGAAAAGCTCTCAAGATCTCATGATGATCTTCTAGTATCCCATAATGTTCTAAAGATAGCACACGAGGCCATGATTGCTAAGGTAACATCTAGTGACCTCATGTGGACACTAGCACTACTTTTAGTCAAAATGCTATATTGCCTTGTGCTAGTCCTCGCGATTCATCCATGCATAACATTGGTACATCTTGTGATGAATTGCTTTCCTTGCCTTGTTGCTCTAACAATGAAGCTTATACTTCCTCTAGTGCTTGTGTTGAGAGTAACTATGTAGAGGAAATCAAAGAGCTCAAGGCCCAAGTCACTTCTTTGAAGAAAGATTTGGAAAAGTGTCATGAAGGGAAGGCCATACTCAACAATATCTTGAGTGTACAAAAATCCCCCAATGACAAATGTGGACTTGGATTCAACTCCAATAAGAAGAAGAAGAAGTCCAAGAGCAACAAGAAGAAGGGCCAAAAACAAGTCAATAATTCGGCCAAGATCATTTGCTTCAAGTGCAAAATTGAAGGGCGTCATGTTAAATCTTGCCCTTTGAAGAAGAAGGCCATTAGTGACAAGCAACAAGGGAAGCGGCCACAAGTTCGCTCTCATTCTTAACCTCAAGTTGAAGAAAGGCCTCTTCCCAAGAAAACTCAAGCTAATGCTTCTCAAGTTGAGAAATCAAGTGGGAAGAAATTAAAGATTAGACGTTGCTACCTATGTCGTGAAAAATGTCACGTCGCTTCTTCATGCACAAATGGTACCTTATCCAACCGTATTCTAATTGATGATATCTATTCTCTTGGGAAGGATAAGGTTGGCAATGTGTTTGCCAAATTTGTTGGTGCTCAAAGTGGTGTCAAGAAAAGAACCATTTGGGTAGCCAAGCCTATTGTGACTAACCTCTTAGGACCCAACTTGGTTGGGGAACAACTAGCTCACACTTGATCATACGGGTTCTTGGAGGTCATTGGAGACTTGGCTACATTATGAAGAATTAAGGGGACTTCATCATTCTTATTGTCTCAAGCCAAGTCATTCGGAGTATCAAGTTTCTATCTTATATCCAATGTTCCTCCTTGCGGTAACTCGTGCTTAAAGTGTTTACATTGATAGTTAATTGCCCCTTTGCATGTTTGGTTTAGTTCCTTGCATGTGTTTGTATATGTTGTGCTTCCAACTTGATTATCTTGAGCAATCAAGTATGTGTGTGTTGGTTTGCACATCATGTACGTGTGTGTCATGCATTGATCCTTTTGCATCCTGTTTATTTCTTAGTTGGCTCTTGTGAGAGATTAATGGAATATCCCATTATGGGGGAGTGATGTGCTTTGTGCACCTCACAATCCTATAAATGTGTGTACATGAGTAATACCATCTAGTATTGATATTTCAAGATTATCTAGTCGCTATGTGGTATGTCTTCTCATGAGAAATTCAAATTCTAAATAGTCCATTAATTATCTCTTATTGGATCCTTTTATTTTCCTCTTGTTTATCCTTAATTGGTATCACATTATGGGGGAGTAATATGCTATGTGTATATTACTAGCCTAGAAAATGTGTACATTTGAGATATTCTCACCTAGAGTTGATATTGTAAATTATCTTCTTCCCAGGTGGCATGTTAGCTCTACAAGTTGCGATTTGCTTTTTGTTTTGTGTGAAGATGATGTCGGGTATCCTTGTTATCTACCACCGGGAATTATTTCCATTTACTTCTTGTCTTTTGACAATTGGTACTCACTTGTGTGGTAGAATTTATTGATCATCTTTACATTTGCTTTTGCTTTTATTTTCCTTTTCTCTTGCCAAGGAATGTATCAACTCCCTTTGTCTTCCATACCACTTGTGGATCTTGTTTATTTCTTGATCGTGTCTAGTATTTTCTAGATATAGTGAAAGTGGTTATCCCACCTTGTGTATTTTGTATTCAAATGGAAATTCTCTATAATGCACTAGTCTTGGTACTTTGTGCCATCATGAAAATTTCTAGAGATCTTGGTTTGTTTGGAACCATCCTCTCTTTTGGGAGTTTGATATCTTTTATTTTGACTATATCGATGGATATCTCATTCCTTGATGTATCTTTTTTGGATATCCTCCAAGTGATGTTTTATTCATTTGGTATCGGTTCTTGAAGGTCTTGAGCATGCATATTTACTTCATGTTGTCTCTGTGGCATGCCTTCTTTATTTGACCCAATATATAGGGAAACTCCACCAAGTCTCAAATTGGATGAGATGTACATGAAATTCATTTCCTTCTCTATATGCACATATTTATGTGGAGTTTGTCCTATGTATATTGATGTTTCTAACTCTTTGGTCCCAATGAGTTTGGGTACCATTTTGTTTGTGTTGTTATTCTAGGAACAATTGGAGATGCATTGGATGCTCGGCTCACTCACAAGGAAGGTGGTGTCACCATGTGCTTATTGGAGTCAAGCTAGGATTCTCAATGAACTACTATCTACTACCTTCAATTGGTTTCTTCTACATCCTTCCAATGATATCTCGGTAACAAGTATCTATTCATGCATTATTTTCTTGCATCCAACCTTGTGTAGGCTGCATCTTGGCATGCTATTCATTCCATCTTATGATACTTGTTTCCTTTCTCAAAGCATCTCAACGACGATCTCATGTTGCTAGTTGTGATGTCTTTGATGGTTGTATGGTAGGAATTCGTTTATATACAATAATACCATATCTAGCCATGTGCTATGCTTCCAAGCAAATATCTTATTGGTATATGTATGACTTCCTTTTGGATATCTTGTTCCTCATGTTGTAACTATTTCGGGTGTACATCCTTCTTTGTAGATATATATCATCATGATTTCGTCTACCTAGAATCTTATACACTTGAGAGAAGTTGCATATCTAGTTGATATCATTTCTTTCACATCCACCTTGTCTTTCTTATGTTATTTCTTTGGTGGCTCCGTGAAAGCTTTTGCCTTGAGTGCGTGTCTTCTATCGTTGCATCTTGATGCACTCTTGTGTGGTGAAGATTATTTTCCCCATGCTTATCTTTACGAGGCTTTTGCCATCTTAATTGGTATCCCTCGTCTTGATGAGGCTTTCATCTTCTATCTTCACCACGGGTTGTCACAAGCATAGGTTCTTTATATGCTTATTAGTAAGCTTGTGAACCTATTTGCTAGTTGTGTGTGGGAATGATAGGCATTGCACCATGTGCCTCATTCTTTCAAGACTTTATTGATGCTTAATGCTCATCCGTACATTACTCTTCTCAAGTGCATTGCCTTGACTCACACACATCATTTTGGTTGAGCCCATTCTTAAGTTGCCTCTTTTACTAGTTGCTCAACCATGTGTTTGTTGCAAGTACTAGGCTTTGTTTCCTATATGCTCACTTGCACTTGTTGTAAGTTTATATTGATTTTGGGGGAGCTATGATCCTATTTTGTGCACTTTGTATCCAAATACAAATGTTCTTATGTGTGCACAAATCATGGTGATCTTCTCTAGTTTCTTTAGAACACTCCTTTGCTCATATCATAATATCCTTTATTCATGTGGCTCGTAGGATCTTTGGTCTAGTTGGTTCAATCGATATCCTTTGATTGCTTGCTTCAATTGGTATCTTTTGATTGTTTGATTGCTTGTGTCTCTCTTTGTTATGTCCTTGTGGCATATCATTCTTTAGCAATCTTTGTGCCTCAATATAGTTTGTGTTCCTCCAAGTATTTACCTTTGGATATGTGTATGGCATTCCACTATCTTGTTGAGAAATACACAATTTATAGAGGAACACTTATTATATTGGCCTTCTAAGCTTTTCGCCCATTTTGGCAATCGATGCCAATGGGGAGAAGTTTCAGAGAGTTTTATGGAGAAGGTTTTTAGAGTCTTCGTTTCAGAGAGTTTTGCGGAGAAGGTTTTCAGTGTCCTCTCCTTGCTTTGGTTTTGTTCCTAAGCATTTGCATCTCATTCTCCTGCATCATTGGTTGTTGCATTGCATGGTGATGCATAATGCCTTATATAAACTCTCTTGAAAGTTATTGTCATCAATTACCAAATGGGGGAGATTGAAAGGACACGCGGGGCCCCCATGTGTGGTTTTGGTAATTGATGACATTCTCTATGGACTAATGGTTGCATTGAGTTATATTTGAAGGATTTTTCCATAGGCATTTCTTGAAGTACATGTGTTGTTTTCATGGAGTTTATGAGTTGACCAAGGTGGTATTAAGGAATTATCCAAAGATTGGTGATAGAGTTGGAAAGAGTCAAGGTTGATCAAGACTAAGTACAGAGAGTGATTCAAGTTGATCATCACACAAAGCGTAGAAGATACACCGAGTGGGATCAACTGATCTCATGGTATGGTAAGCATTGTCCATTGTGCTTTGGTGTACTAACCCATGGTCTATGTGAGAGTTCTATGTGGGGTTAGGTACGTGTTCATGGGCTTGTGTCAAGAGGAAGATATCGCTCAACCAATGGAGAGGATGACATCAAGTGGTGATCGTCATCAAGAATTCTGTGCGCAAGTTCAAGTGGAGCATCACGAAGAGATCAAGTGCTTGATGCTTCCCATCCATTGTGGTGTCAATGGACTTGTGAAGATGTGCCGAAGAGTGGCTCACCCATAGTGGAGTATGGTGGAGAAATCATCTAGTCTTCATCGACCCAACGCAATCAGGAAAGGTGGTCCAACTTGAGGGAGTCAAGATCATCATCATCTAGCTCACGTGGACTTCATGCAAGGCAAAGGTTTGCCCTTGATAGGTTTTATATTTTACCGGTCTTATGGTAATAGTTTGGAGACCGGGTTACAGGATCGATAGTCGTACTATCAAGGGGGGCTCTCAAGTGAGTAGCATGATTGTATCGTTTGTCAAGAGCTCAAACCATTGCATCCTTGCATCATCTTTCTTGATTCTTATTTGTATTTTATTTTGAGGTTTTAGAGCTTGTGGTTATCTTTGTGACAAGCTCTAGTACATCGAAAAC
>NW_024118138.1:0-9262 GCF_003073215.2 Triticum urartu | reverse complement strand
GGGGGGGTTTTTGTCCAGCGGCGCGAGGGCAAGAAGTCTAGGGTTCATCCGCGAAATTTTCGGGGGAGAGGACATATATATAGGTAGAGGGAGCTAGGAGAGTCCAAATGAGGTACGGTTTTCGGCCACGCGATCGTGATCAAACGCCCGAGAGGATGGAGGGGTTTTGGATGGGTTTTGGGCCACTTTGGAGGGGTGTTGGGCTGCAACACACACCAGGGCTTTATAGTTCCCTGGTTAACCGTTGGAGTATCAAACGAACTCCAAATGGCATGAAACTTGACAGGCGGTCTACCGGTAGTGTACCAAGGCCGCTTGGAAAATCTCGGTCCAATCCGAGAATGTTTAACACCCACACACGAAAAGAGACAAAAGGAGGCGCTGGAGGACGTAGGAGCGCCGGATTGCAAAACGGACAACGGGGAAATGCTCGGATGCATGAGACGAACACGTATGCAAATGCGATGCACATGATGACATGATATGAAATGCATGACACGCAAACCAATGACAAGGCAACAACAGCGAATAACTGGAAGACACCTGGCGCAACGGTCTCGGGGCGTCACAGCAGCCTGATCGTTCCGGTAGGCGGTGATGTCCGCAGGCATAATCCTATATCTGCCCCTAGCAATAGGATCAAAAAAGCAGGAGTAGGCAATGGAATAATATCACGAGTGTTAACACTGAAAACCAGGTTATATGGAATAGGGATGTTAGGAGATTCGTTGTCAGTAAAATGGTGGTGATCCATGGCTGCGCGGTCTAGGTAAACCTTGGTCAAAGGATAATCATGAAGGCGTATCTCAACCTCGAAGTGAGTCGCCAAACGAGTAGCGAAAATCCCACCATGTATTTTACCCTTGGACCTATTAATGTGGAGGCGACGTGCCACAGTAGCTCCCAAGCTATAAGTGTTGTCGCCCTCTAATGCACAACACAAAACAACAAGGTCTGGTGAGCTAAGTGCACCCACCTTCTCTCTAGCAAGCAAGCATTTTGCAATGAAAAGAGCAAAGTAATGAAGAGCAGCAAAATGCAAGCCAATGGCAATGATAGCTGACACCCCTCTCTCATCTCCCACCGTCAAGGTACGATAAAAGGCCTCAAACTCTACCGGCCTAGGCTCAACTAAGCTCCCATCAGAAGGGATCATGCATATGTTACAAAATTCAGTAAGTGGTATCTTATGGGTTTCAACATATAAATCAAACCGCACCTCAGGAGGATTATTCCTAGGAAGGAAAGTAAAACTTTGGACAAAGATGTTTGTGAGGAGATGATACTGTTCGCATTCAGCTGCGATGAAGTCGGTGAGGCCGGCATTAGTAGCATATTGTGTGAAACTCCTGAAGGATTCCGGCCTCTTCCATGAACGGGGTGTGTGGCCATTCGCATGACCATACTTCCGCCAACCTCTGAGGATGGAGATCACTGTCAGATGACTCCCCAATAACACCCTTGGAGTTCTTCTTGGAACCAAACTTCCTAAAGATATTCATGGTTTTCCTATGAACAAAAATTCTGAAATTTATTAGCCCACAAAATTTTCTCAACAAAACTTCACAAGAATGATACTAACTACTCATAGGGATACATAGAGGACATAGAAAGCATTCAAACTACTTAGAACTCTTAAGAATTCAACATGCAAGCTCATCTACAGCAGCACCAAGAGTAGCTAATTATTCAAAATATAAACCACTAAAAAACTAATTGGACAAACGGTGGAGTCACATACCAAGCAACAATCCCCCGAAACAGTTTCAGAAATGGAGCTTCGAGCAAAGAGATCGGAATTCACGATTTTGAGAGCAAGAACACTGGAGAGAGAGCCATGGAGAATTTTTTTCTAGAGGTAGGTGATGATGTGGTGTAAAGAGATAAGTGAGGGGGCCCGCGTGGGGACCACAACCCACCAGGACACGCCTGGGGGTCCTGGCGCGCCCAGGTGGGTTGTGCCCACTAGTGCACCTCCCTCTGATATTATTTGCACCAGAAATTCTTAAATATTCAGAAAAAATCATATTAAATTTTCAGAGCATTCTGAGAGAACTTTTATTTTTGGGTTATTTTTTATTACACGGGAAATTCAGAAAATAGACAAAACATGGCATTAATAAAAACAGAAAACAAAGAGTAGGGACAGAAGGTAGTGCTTACTAAATTCATCGACTTCACACCTCTGAAAATGATCCATTAATAAGGTTGATCAAGTCTTATTAACAACCACTTTCAATTAGCATGAAATCGAAGAACTATCGTAAATCACTAAGTTGCCTCAACGGGGATATGAATGTCCCCAACAATAAGCATTTAATATTTCTTTTTGACAGTAGGTAGCGGTATTTGAAAACTTCCAATAGTGATTGTCGGAGATTTTTCAATAACATTAATACCATTCACTAGGAATTGTTTCTTCGGAAAGTGCATCGTATGCTCATTACCATTGATGTGAAAAGTGACCTTGCTTTTATTGCAATCAATAATAGCCCGTGCAGTATTCAAGAAGGGTCTACCAAGGATAATCGACATGTTGTCGTCCTCTGGCATCTCAAGTATAACAAAGTTAGTCAAAATAGTAACATTAGCAACAACAACGGGCACATCCTCACAGATACCGATAGGTATGACAGTTGATTTGTCAGCCATTTGCAAAGATATTTCAGTAGGTGTGAGTTTATTCAAATCAAGTCTTTTATATAAAGAGAAAGGCATAACACTAACACCAGCTCCTAAATCAGACAAAGCAGTTTTCACGTAATTCTTTTTGATGGAGCAAGGTATAGTTGGTATTCCCGGATCTCCAAGTTTTTTAGGTACTCCATATTTAAAAGTATAATTAGCAAGCATGGCGGAGATTTCAGCTTCCGGTATTTTTCTCTTATTGGTGATGATGTCTTTCATATACGTTGCATAAGGAGGCATTTTCAAGATATCAGTCAAGCGAGTACGCAAAAAGACTGGCCTCAGCATTTCAGCAAAGCATTCAAATTATTCTTCATCATCTTTCTTTTTAGTTGACTTAGGTGGAAAGGGCATATGTTTTTGAACCCATGACTCTCTTTCTTTACCATGTTGTCTAGCCACAAAGTCTTTTTATCATACCTTTTATTCTTAGGTTGTGGGTTATCAAGATCAATAGGTGGTTCTATCTCAACATCATTGTCTTGTTCTTTTTCATTATTAGGTTGAGAGTCTTTATGAACATCAGCGTTATCTTTTTCATTATCACTAGGTGAATGTTCATTACCAGATTGAGTTTCAGCATCAGAGATAGAAGCTTCATTATCATTATCAGGAGGTTTCTCTATTTTAGGTTCACTAGGAGTATGCAGAGTCCTATCAATTTCCTTTTTCTTTTTATTAGAACTAGGTGCAGTGGTGTTGTTCCTCTATGAATCATGTTCAATTCTTTTTGGGTGACCCTCGGGATAAAGTGGTTCCTGAGTCATTTTACCTCCTCTAGTTGCAACTCTAACAGCAAAGTCATGTATATTATTATTCATTTCATCAAGCAATTCTCTTTGTGATTTAGCAACTTGTTCTAACTGAGTTTGAACCATAGAAGCATGATTTCCAACACCTCTAACATCATTTGAGATTCTAAATAACAAGTCACTCAAGCGAGCAATCATATGAGAATTGTATTTCAATTGTTTCATAACATTTGCATTGAAGTGATCTTGCTTTCTAATATAGTTTTCAAACTCATAAAGACATTGGATAGGATGCATGTCTTTATCATTGAACTTCATTAAATAATTTTCCTCTACCACCTTAGGCAGTGGTAGTGAATTAACCCCATGTATTTCTTCAATAGAAGGTAAATTTTTGACATCCTCAGCTTTAATAACCTTTTCCTTCATAGATTTCTTTGCCTCTTGCATATCTTCAGGACTGAGATATAATATACCCCTCTTCTTCGGAGTGGGTTTAACCGGTTGTTCAGGAAGAGTCCAATCATCATAATTTTTCAATATGTTATTTAATAATTCTTCAGCTTGCCCAACAGTTCGTTCCCTGAAAACACAGCCAACACAACTATCTACGAAATCCCTAGAAGCATCGGTTAGTCCAATATAGAAGATATCAAATATTTCATTTTTCTTAAGAGGATGACCAGGCAAAGCATTAAGTAACTGGCAAAGCCTCCCCCAAGCTTGTGGGAGACTCTCTTCTTTAATTTGCACAAAGTTAAATATTTCCTGCAAGGCAGCTTGTTTCTTATGAGGAGGGAAATATTTTTCAGAGAAGTAACAAATCATATCCTGGGGACTACGCACACAACCAGGAGCAAGAGTATTGTACCAAGCTTTAGCATCACCCTTTACTGAGAACGGAAATAATTTGAGAATAAAGTAATAGCGAGTTTTCTCATCATGAGTAAAAAGGGTGGCTATGTCATTCAACTTAGTAAGATGTGCCACAACAGTTTCAGTTTCATAACCATGGAAAGGATCAGATTCAACCAAATTAATTAACTCTGGTTTGACAGAGAATTCATAATCCTTATCATCAATAAAGATTGGCGAAGTAGCAAACTTAGGATCATATTACATTCTAGCATTCAGAGATTTTTCTTTATACTTGCATAATAATTTCTCTAGATCACCTCTATCCCTACAAGCAAGAATATCTCTAGTTGTCTCCTCATTCATAACATAACCTTCTAGTACCTTAGGCAACTCATATCTAGGAAGGCCAGTTCTAGCAGGTGTTTCAGTAGTTTCAGTTTCAAGCTCATCATCAGATTCAACAACATCATGTTGTATTACTCTAGCAATTTGTTCATCAAGAAAGTCACCAAGTGGCACATCATCATTATCAAGCAAGGTAGTAGCATCATCATAAGAATTATCCATAGCAAAAGTAACATCATAAATAACTTGCGACATATCAGAACTAATAGCATGTGGTGGTGTTGCAAGTTTACTTATAACAGAAGGTGAATCTAAAGAAGAACTGAATGGCAGTTCCTTATGTCCCCTCGTCTTAGAGGGATAAATATTAGTCTTACCATCCTTCAGATTCTTCATAGTGATAAATTTATAATAATCCCAAGTGACTCAACAAATATAGCTATGCTCCCCGGCAATGGCGCCAGAAAAAGGGCTTGATAACCCACAAGTATAGGGGATCGCAACAGTTTTCGAGGGTAGAGTATTCAACCCAAATTTATAGATTCGGCACAAGGGGAGCCAAAGAATATTTGAACGTATTAGCAGCAGAGTTGTCAATTCAACCACACCTGGAGATTAATTATCTATAGCAACGTGATCAGTAGCAAAGTAATATGATAGTTTTGATAGTAGTGACATTAGCAATGGTAACGGTAACAATGATAGCAATAGTTTCGTTACAAATGCAACAGTACTGATAGTAGTAGTAACTTAGCAAGAACAATATAAGATAAATTCGTAGGCATTGGATCGGTGACTTGTTGGATGATATTCATCATGAGACAGTTATAACCTCGGGCAATACGGCACTGATGTCTACTACACAACCTTCTTCTTGTAGACGTTGTTGGGCCTCCAAGTGCAGAGGTTTGTAGTAGCAAATTTCCTTCAACTGGATGACCTAAGGTTTATCAATCCGTGGGAGGCGTAGGATGAAGATGGTCTCTCTCAAACAACCTTGCAACCAAATAGCAAAGAGTCTATTGTGTCCCCAACACACCCAATACAATGGTAAATTGTATAGGTGCACTAGTTCGGCGAAGAGATGGTGATACAAGTGCAATATGGATGGTAGATATAGGTTTTTGTAATCTGAAAATATAAAAACAACAAGGTAACTAATGATAAAAGTGAGCACAAACGGTATTGCAATGCTTCGAAACAAGGCCTAGGGTTCATACTTTCACTAGTGCAAGTTCTCTCAATAAGGATACCCTAATTAGATCATATAACTATCCCTTAACATGCAACAAAGAGTCACTCCAAAGTCACTAATAGCGGAGAACAAATGAAGAGATTATTGTAGGGTACGAAACCACCTCAAAGTTATTATTTCCTATCAATCCATTGGGCTATTCCTATAAGTGTCACAAACAACCCTAGAGTTCGTAGTAAAATAATACCTTAATTCACAAATCAACTAAAACCCTAATGTCACCTAGATACTCCAATATCACTGTCGGATTTCGGGTTCCGGCAAAACCCTTGAGGTTCGAACACTAAGGTGCGCACAAAGATCTCTCCCCCTCTCTAGCTCACGCACTCTTCGATCTCACAACCTAGCTCGACAAACCCAAAGAACACGAGACACAAGATTTATACTGGTTCGGGCCACCGTTGTGGTGTAATACCCTACTCCAGTGTGGTGTGGTGGATTGCCTCTTGGGCTGAGGATGAATAGTTACAAGGGAAGAACAGCCTCGTGAGGAGAGGTGTTCTTGTGTTGGGGTGCTTGTGTGGTTTGGGATGGTCTGGGTCTCAATCCGTCGCCTCCCTTGGTGGTGGCTAGTCCTATTTATAGAGGCCCTGGTCCTCTTCCCAAATATTGAGCGGGAAGGGATCCCACAACGGCCAAATTCGAAGGAAGACAACTAGTACAAGCTATCCTGACAAAAGTGGTCTTCGCCTGCCAAAGGCTCTGGCGGTGACGCCGTCTTGGGATCCATGATGACCTCTATCTTGCCGTCCTGCTGGTCTTGGTCTTGTTGCACCGATATGGAAACCTTTGCCTGATGCCTCGGGACTCCTCGCCCGCGCTTGCCCCTTTACACCAAAGAGGAAACGAGGACACTGCGCACGCTGGCGCCCGTCTGGTTCCAGTCATCACGGCTTGCATCACAGGAACCTCGCGAGGTGCCCCTTGCCTTGATCTCTCCGCCCCTCGCGAGCCAGCCTGGTGAGGCCGCTCCTGAGGAGGTCTTGTGTCGTCCGCCTGGCGAGGCCTGGCCCCTCGCGAGGGTCTTGAATGTTTGCTGGTGAAGATGGGCCGTACGGGGCCGCTGGTGGAGCCACACTGCGGGCCACAGGCAGGCAAGTCTGGGGACCCCCATTCCCAGAACGCCGACAGTAGCCCCCGGGCCTAAGGCGCGCTCGGGCTTGGCTTCGAGGCGAAGCTAAAGGGCAAGCACGGAGCATCGCGGGCCCCATCAGCCTACGTCCATGGTTGGCGTGTGGCGACTGATTGGACATGGGCGTCTTTGCTTGCCCACGCAGCCTCGGCAACTGCCCGACTCGACGGGTCCTTGCTGCATGCAGAAAAGATCATTATTACCTTGGATCATGGAGGTCGGTTGTTGGCCTCCCCTTGGCTATAAATGGGAAGTGGGGGCGGAGCCCCCTTCACCTGTATCTTCCTTGCTTCTCCTGCTTCTTCTCCTTCCTTGCTCCTCTCCTTGCTGGTGTAGTCATGGCACCGATACGGAGGTTCTCGGCCATGGATAAGGGCAAGTCTCCCCTCAACGATCCCGAGCTGATCCCGCCGTAGAAGAGGAGGTCCCATCGTCGAGAGCGCCAGGGCCGTGGCCGCCGTGCCGCGGAGGCGCACACCGTTGCCCCGGGGTCCATGCAGCGGACTCCTCGTGCAAGTTCGTGCTGTGGGCGACGATGCCTTCGAGCACTTGGAATCGCCTTCCACAGTTCTTCACCGCCTAGATGCCGCTGAGGGGCCCTCTCGAGCTTTGGCTGCAGCACGCTGACTGCGACGCCCCGACGACTGGAGCGGAAGTTGAAGCCGTCGCCTCCGGGAGGATCTTCATGACTCGAGGTTGGGGCGAGGTCGCTCGAGCCTGCCACGCGAACGGTGCCCTCGCCATCCACTTCAAGTATGACTGCGCCTCCACGCTGTTCTTCAAGGTCTTCGACGAGGAAGGCCGCCACTTGGAGTGTTGCCCTGAAGGGGGTCGCTAGAACGGCACAGCAGCGGGTGCCGGGCCTGCCACTGGCCTCGCCCGCAGCTCCTCCAGCGACAGCGGTGACTCCTGGTGGTCCAGCAACTCTCTCGAGCTACCAGAGACGAGCGACGATAGCTACGTGCCCTCGAGCTCTCGTCGAGCCCGGAGCAAGGTCGTCGCGTCTGGCCGCCATTGATCTGGATGCGGTTGGCGCCGGCCTTCCGTGGCCCACTTTTGATGATGGCATCGGCGACGTCCGGTGCGTGTAGATAGAGCTCCTGGGAATTCCCTTCCTTTTGTTCCCTGCGAGGAATCGAAATGAACCCCGCGGGGTGTGTAAAGCGTCTGTAATGCCTTTTGTTGGTATTATCCTTATTGTGAAAATTTGCGAGCACATGTCCTGCTGCGGCTCGGTCTCCCCTTTCCAATCCCGCGCAGCTTGGTGCTCTACGCTGACAGGTCCCGGTCCCCAGGCAGGCTGCAGCCATCGCTGGTATGCTAGGTCGCGATGCCGTGGTCAAGCCAGGAGGTGAGCGGCCCAAGGTCAAGTAAGAGCTCCTCATGCGCGATGCTCAAGAGGTCCCCTTTAGCACGCAAGGAGCTACCTGAGGATGGGAAAGGGAGGCGATGTTGCCGCAGCAGAGCAGTGAAAAGGCGAGAATCTTATGTCGTAGCGCTGGTCGGTCCAGGTACAAGACTTATCTTGGCGTTCCGGAGCCGGCTTCCCGTCCCGCACCTGACTTGGGTGTCGGCCGCTGTTGGGTAGCTAGGTTAGGGCCGCGCGGGCCTCTCCCTCTTCTCCATGCTCTTCCCGGTGCTCTACGTCGTCAGGTCCCGGCCCTCGAGCGAGCTCAGCCGCCGCTGGTATGCCAGGTCGCGATGCTGTGGTCAAGGCCAGGGGGTGAGGGCTAGAGAGCTAGTAAGAGCTCCTGAGTTGCGATGCTCAGAAGCCCCCCTTTTAACGTGCAAGTGAATTGCATGGGAGAAGAGAGAGAGAGTCGGCGGCACCGCCCGCTGTAGTCCTCAGGAAGTTCCTGCAGGTCAGTGCGAGGAGGGGAGCAAATCGCCGCGGTGATCCCCCGTCCGTTGCTGGCTCCCGGGAGGGGACTCCCTGCTGCGGAGAGCCCTCGGGGCGTGTACAGCCCCGCCCTGGCATGTGGCTTGCATGGCTGGGTTAGGCGAGGTGTATCTGGGCACTCGTGACCCAGCGCGGGACTCACGAGGTCCTACCTCAAGGCGGGTTGCGCCTGATGTCCCACAAGTGTAGGGGATCTATCGTAGCCTTTTCGATAAGTAAGAGTGTCGAACCCAACGAGGAGCAGAAGGAAATGATAAGCAGTTTTCAGTAAGGTATTCTCTGCACGCACTGAAATTATCGGTAACAAATAGTTTTGTGATAAGGTAATTTGT
>NW_024118137.1:0-14052 GCF_003073215.2 Triticum urartu | reverse complement strand
GTGCAGGGGGCGACGAGGGGGTGGGCCGCGACGGCTACGGCAGCTACGGACGTGGCGGTGAGGGTGCCCGAGCTGGAATCCGAGCTCGGGAATAATCAGGGAAGTGGCGGAGCTCACATCGATGCAGATGACGAGCTTGACGGAGGTGCGGACGCAGCGGATCGACGGCGGTGAACGGGCGGACGACCAGCAAAGGGATCAGCAACTGCGGCAGCTTGGGTCCAGCCAGTGGGCGCAGGTGAAGTCGATAATGACGAGGGTCCTCCTGGACACCTTGGGACGGTGAGGCTTGGCCAGTGGCCACGGCAATGGTGAGTGGCAGCGATGGCTTCGCTCGGGTGCGAGCTCTGGATTGAGAGAGTGAGTGAGAGAGATGGTGAAAGGGGATTAGGGTTTCGGGGAAGGGGAAGGGGTGTCGGGGTTGCTCTTATCCATCACGGGAGCCACAGGATTGCCGACACGTGCGCACCGCCGGCCATGGAGCCAGGGGATGAACGCCACGATCCCCCCTGAACAGGGGAGAAACTAGTTAACGAGTGCTCTTTTGGGAGCCTTGCAACGATTAGCGTCACTTGACGCGTTCTCAGCCGTTCGCCACGTGTCGCGCTCTGGGCGCTCCCTTCGGATTTTGTTTTTTATTTTATTTTTCTACACGCGTTTTCGGCTTTATAAACGGGCTTTTTTAGGTTTTTTCGACGTTTTGGTTTTCCACCGGTCTTCCTTAGCTTTTCAATCAAATTTTTTTGAAAAAAAATTTGCGTGAAAAAATGCATTTTCTTTTTTTTCCTTTCACGAGAGTCACGGTTTTGCTTCCGCGAGAGGCACGGTTTTGCTTTCGCGAGAGTCACGGCCGTACCTCTCGAAAACGAAAAAAACACACTTTTTGTTTTTTTTTCTTTCGCGAGAGTCATAGTTTTGCTTCCGCGAGAGGCACGGGTGTGCTTTCGCGAGAGTCATGGCCATGCCTCTCGAAAACGGAAAAAACGAGTTTTCTGTTTTTTTTTCTTTCGTGAGAGTCACGGTTTTGCTTCCGCGGGAGGCACGGTCGTGTCTCTCGGAAAGGGGAAAATGTGTTTTTTCTTTTTTTTTCTTTCACGAGAGTCACGGTTTTCCTTTTGCAAGAGGCATGATTGTGCTTTCACGAGAGTCACGGCCGTGCCTCCTTAGAAACAAAAAAAAATGTGTTTTCTCTTTTTTTTCCGTGAGAGTCACGGTTTTGCTTCCGCGAGAGGCATGGTTGTGATTTCGTGAGAGGCACGGGCGTGCCTCTTTCGGAAAGGGAAAAAACCCATGCTCCCGGTTTGGTTTTTTCGTCCAATTTTTTCGTGAAAAAAGTTTGTTAAAACCTATCAGCATGGTATCTAGTTTTGAAGATCTTGGCGCGAGGAATCCAACGGTGAAAGCGGTTCGAGATTTGGACACACGGTTTGAGAGATAAAACGTTTTGAATAAACGGATGTACGAAAAAAGGAAAACTCCCAGGTTGAGACAAGTGGTGCGCTGCATGTGCGCCACTTGTCGCAACCAGGGGAATTAGAGTGATCTTTGCAACAAGTACTCGATTTCTCCTGAACAGGAGGTGGGGGATAATGGTGGTGGTGGGCTGAGCCTCACACTGTGCTACTTCGGCCCCGTAACACAATAGCCCTTTTACTTCTTCCTTTTAAATATTATGTTCCTTATATTCTGTGTTGTTTTCTATTATTCTAGCTATCAAAATATTTTTGTTAAAGGTGAAACTTTGCTCACAAATCCTAGTCAACGCTATAAGGTTGCACAAAAAGTTTGAGGCCGATTGGAACGGTCCAAATTTATAGTTGAATTCAAATGTGTTTATTTAATCTTGTTATTTCAGTAAATTAATTTCAGGAGCAATTTGGAACCCATATGAGGTTAGTTCCAACATGTTAATTACTTAGTGAATATTTGCAACCCATTGAATATTTTTATTTGAAAGTTTGAAGAAATAAGAATTTGACTTTAGTTTAAATTTGAAATTGGATTTAATTTATAAACAGGACAATTTGGCTAAGTCAACCTGATGACATGGCACCAGTAGTGAGAGATTATTGTAGCTTTACACTGGGGTGTTACAAATCTCCTCCACTACAAGAAATCTCGTCTCAAGATTTAAGAGGTGGAGTCAGGGGGAAGTTATGGGTACGGAATTCTTACGGGTCCCTTTTTTCTTGGTTGCTCTTCTCAAAAAGGTCGATCGATTATGTTGATGTCTTCATTTCTCTGCTTCAGGTCATCATGATGAGGTCGGCATCCTTTCTTCAGGAGCTCCATCGTACTTACGAAAAAGGGGGGTATTCCGGGAGAACGAACCTCTGCAAGGTTGACTATCTAGTAGATAACAACGTGGAAGGTGGCGGGATGTAACTCCTGAATTGAAACTTAAGAAAATATCGAGAGCAAAGTAAGGATGTGTCATGGGAAGTTTCGTGCGGGCAGGGAATCTTTTGATGCCTAAAACAGGGCGTGAAAGGGGTTTCAGAGCAACGGGAATAGGTATTATGTCTGATACCAGAATATACCATCTCTAGGAAGGTGGCCCATGAATTACATACGAAGTCAAGCGCGAGGAATAACTTTGGCAATAGGGGTGTATAGGAGAGTCAGGTTTCGATCCTGTGGAACTGTGGCTTATGGGCCTACCATGTGGGTTAAAAGTAGGAAGGACGCTAACATCTTGCACGGTCATGATAGCCAGGCAGGTCAGAGCATAGCCTGACAGTTATGTTGGCAACAGCGTTAGTACCAAGGGCAAGGGATGAAGAGATCCATTTTCCTGCTTGTTAAACGAGGCGGGCCTATAGGCAAGGTACTCAAGGACAAAAGCAGCGGGGTCTTACTAGCACGGTTGTACACTAAGGTGTTTACATAAGCAGAAAAATATTACTGCTTAGATCATAAACATCATAAGAAAGGTTAAACAAAACAATGGAAAGAAAAATGTGATTAAACACATATTTCAGGGGTATATCCTTCTCAAGGACAAGCAAAACATGATACCCATGACACGATAGAAAGTAGAAAACCATTTAGGTAAGGGGAGAGGAATATGATGACATTACCCATACAATAGTGTTTGGATAAGTGATCAAGAAACATTTAGCATTGCGCCTCCAATGTTCTTAATGATGTTCCGAGTACCGCAGTCATGCTTCAGGATAGTATTGACATGGTCAGCAGGTAAACGTTAGACTTTGGATACACAAAGGATCCATCATAAGCAACTTATAAAATAAGTCATAAAATTTCAGCAAGGAAAAGATGAGGATGTGGCCGATGGGCTCAACAACAACTCATCGAGGGAAAGGGATGATTATTCCTATCATGAATTCTATTCATATCTTGGAAGAAGTCAAAATATTGCTGATGATTAGGACACCTTCTGTCAAGAGGTTTCATGAAGATGTAATCGATTAATGACGACATCAAGCAAAAGGAGTGGTGAAGTGAAAATTTACCGGAGCCACAGATAGGATTGCAAGCTCAAAATCAAAGTTCCCTTGCAAGGCAAACAATGTGATGTTGAAGGCTTGATGTAGCTTAGCGAACTGTCGACATTGTGTTCCGAGGATGATAGACATAGGTAGCACGGTCAACCTTTAGCATGACGATGATGATCTAGCCAACCGAGTGGAAATGACATGATCAAGGATAAACTCGTAAACAATGAAGATTACAAGGAGTTGTTGAATCGCAGTGCAAACTCGATTCAGTTATCGGTGTTCTCGAGTGCCCAACCACTCAGAACCGAGGAAGAATTGGAATTGGTGAGAATTAATAGTTGAAGAATAAATCATAAGAAGTTATGTAGTTCTCTGATATTATTGAGATACCAGGGGTAAAACTCAAAGGTAGATAAGAATAGAGTTTAGACTAGTGTATTAATTTGTGGAAGACAAGCACTTTAACTTGTCTGAGAAATATGATCAAAGAAGAACAATATGGTCGGAACCATGATTGCAAAAGTCCAAAACCTAGATATAAGACGAACTTATACCAAGGGGATAAGTAATTTTAAGAGAAGCTTCCATGATAAGATCTACATCATGTCCATGGGCATGAACACAAGGTTCAGGGTCGACTCCCACTTCTCCAATGCATATCACTTCATTTATTTCTTGCTTTCGATGAAGTTGTAGTGTTGAAATGTTATCTGGCAAAACACTAGAAGAGTAAGACTTGTTAAAACTCTCGGGTTCAAATGGATTAGGGAAGGCATAGGTTCAACCCATAGGGGCATCTTAGGAACCTATTCCACAAACTTCAGGAGTAAGTAACTCAAGCTTGGAGGTAGAGCATGGTTATCAAAAAGCAGGGGATACAATTTACCAAAGGTATTATGTATCAGGGGAAGAACTCAAGGATTTGAGAATAGGCAGGAACGGTCAGATAATAATCCACCAAAGGATATGCTGGACCACAAAGAATCGGATGTGAGTATCAATGCTCAACCAGAAGAAGAAATAGTGCAAAGGCATCGGATTATTGAAATATCTGGATAATTTCAAAGCTTAAATACAAAGGAATTATGATTTCCAAACCAGGGGATCAGAAGCAGAGGCTCTGCTCAAAAGATAATTGAGTTGAATCGACATAGATCGACAATCAATCACGGTTTGATTTGCCGAGAACCAGCTCATGTTTGAAGTGACATATGAACCAAAAGGACGAATTTCATAAGGATCAACTGATGATTGCGTGCATTCACACATGATACGTCTCCATCGTATCTACTTTTCCAAACACTTTTGACCTTGTTTTGGACTCTAACTTGCATGATTTGAATGGAACTAACCCGGACTGACGCTGTTTTCAGCAGAATTGCCATGGTGTTATTTTTGTGCAGAAATAAAAGTTCTCGGAATGACCTGAAAATCAACGGAGACACATTTTGGAATAAATAAAAAATACTGGCGAAAGAATCAACACCAGGGGGTCCACACCCTATCCATGAGGGTGCAGGGCGTGCCCCCCCCAGCCTGGGGTGCTCCCCCTGCCTCGTGGGCCCCCTGGGCTCCACCGACGTCAACTCCAACTCTATATATTCACATTTGGGGAGAAAAAATTAGATAGAAGGATTTATCGCGTTTTATGATACGGAGCCGCCGCCAAGCCCTAATCTCTCTCGGGAGGGCTGATCTGGAGTCCGTTTGGGGCTCTGGAGAGGGGAATCCGTCGCCATCATCATCAAACTTCCTCCATCACCAATTTCATGATGCTCACCGCCGTGCGTGAGTAATTCCATCGTAGGCTTGCTGCACTGTGATGGGTTGGATGAGATTTATCATGTAATCGAGTTAGTTTTGTTAAGGTTTAATCCCTAGTATCCATTATGCTCTGAGATTGATGTTGCTATGACTTTGCTACGCTTAATGCTTGTCACTAGGGCCCGAGTGCCATGATTACAGATCTGAACCTATTATGTTTCCATGAATATATGTGAGTTCTTGATCCTATTTTGCAAGTCAATAGTCACCTACTATGTGTTATGATCCGGTAACCCCGAAGTGACAATAATCGGAACCACTCCCTTGTGATGACTATAGTTTGAGGAGTTCATGTATTCACTAAGTGTTAATGCTTTGTTCTGGTACTCTATTAAAAGGAGGCCTTAATATCCCTTAGTTTCCAATAGGACCCCGCTGCCACAACAGGGTAGGACAAAAGATGCCATGCAAGTTCTTTTCTATAAGCACGTATGACTATATTCGTAATACATGCCTATATTACATTGATGAACTCGAGCTAGTTCTGTGTCACCCTATGTTATAACTGTTGCATGAGGAATCACATCCGACATAATTATCCATCACTGATCCATTGCCTACGAGCTTTTCACATATTGATCTTTGCTTAGTTACTTCTCCGTTGCCACTGTTACGATTGCTACAAAAACTTCTACTGTTACTTTTGCCACCGTTACCATTACTTCCATATTACTTTGTGTGACGCCCCAAGACCGGAGCTTCAGATGCCTTCCATATGTTCCGGGTTTCGCCGTGTGTTTCATTTGTGCATGCCCTTTTATTTTTGTATTGCATCATGTCATCATGTCATTTTTTTAACTCAACTAAATAAATTGCATGGATCTTCGGTCCATTTAAATCGAGGGAGTTCACATGGTGAAATTCTCTTTATAACATATAAAAGCCTCTCAATACTATTAGGGAGCTATAATAAAAAAAATCTATTTTTTGGAATTCACCATAAAACACTTGCAAATTATCCCAATGCCTTTGTTATCTCAATTCTTGGTCTCCAACTTGCCATATTTTTCTTTCATCATTTTCCGGAGCTCCACCTAAATTCTCAACATTTTTGGGCACTTCGAAAAACCTATCCTAGTTCAGAACTTTTGAATTAAATTCAAAGAACCTTGGTCTTTCCTAATTTCTTGGATCAACACATTTTTGTGTGAGTCCAAGAAACTTAACCTCTTGCTTAAATTCGCTCACTAACCCTCTCTTTATATTTTCTTCTTCTATCTATTTTTTTCTTTTCCCTTAATGGTAAAAAGAAGAGGGAAGGAGAGAGGAGCCCAGCCAGGCCTCTGGCCACTTGGGCCTCCTAGCAGCGCCGGCCTCCCAGGCCCATATGCCCCTCCTAAGCCCACCGAACCTTCCTAACCCTAGCGCGCACCCCACTCCCATCGATCGTTCCCTCGTCCTCCTGCGCCGCCAGAGACCACGTACGCAGCCCGATCCCCCTCGTTTCCTTCCGCTCGATCTCCTCTCTCCCTCCGTCCTCCTCCTACGTCGCACCTACAACAGAGGGAGAGAAAGAGAAGCTCTCCGCCTCTACCGCCCGCTCTCCGGTCCGTCGCCGCCCTGTGCGCGCGATGACGTCGGCCTCCCCGTCCTCAGCTCCTCCTCCACCTCGCCTTGGCGTGCGAGCCCCGCGCCCCGCCTCCTCCTTCCACCAGCGCCTCCGGCGATGGCCGCCGCCGCTGAGCCCCAATCTCTGGCAGCCCCTGCTGCGAGTCCGCCGCCCTGCTTCTTCCTCGTCAACGGCGAGCCACGTCGTCCCTGACCATAGCAAGGACGCCGCTCCGGCCATGCTCTTCGTCAGATCCGGCGACCTTCGCCTTGAACCCGATGTCTCCGTCCCATTCTGGGCCTGCTCCGCGCAGTCCCTCCTCTACCTTGGCCTCGCCAAGCCCCGGCTCGCCGGAGCGCCGCCAGGCGCCTGCGCCCTCGCCAAGTCCGTCGCCACCTCTTGCCTCGTCCATCTCTGCTCGGTACATGGCGTCGAAGACCAGCAGCTATGTCCGCCTCCGTGCGCCTCACTTGTTGCATGCCTCTATCACGAGTGCCTCGTCGAGGTCGTGGTTCGCCTGGGGCCGACCTTTCCGTTCGCGTGCACAACCAGCTGGCCTCGTCTCCCTGCATTCCGCTGCTGCACTGGAACCTGCCAAGACCACGACGGCCATCAACATGTACCCCCGGTCGGCTACCTCCACGCCAAGTACGACTACACCATGGTGATACGTGAATGACTACACGGCTACGATAATTGTACCTATACATCCTGGAATCGCTAAGTACCGCACCGAGACGCAAGTACAACAAGGAACCTCGAAGGACTTGGATGCGCCAAGTCCCTCTCCGACACGTGTACGACTACCGTTGCCGAAAACCCATGAACCAAAAACTTCAAGTTCGACTACCGTTGCAAGGACGAGATCGGCAAGTCCGAAAACCCAAGTACCACGACGCCGAGTACCCCTACGCGTGAAGACGCCAAGACCATTTTGGGATTCACCAAGTACTGCTACCGATGACTCGAACATCTACGGAAACTCATGCAACTATGAACATGAACGACTACCATCGACCCCAAGTTACTCAGATTCGTCAAGTTCCTCTTTAAAATGTGTACCACTAGCGTCGAGGACCGTTAGTACCGCTACTTCCATGAACATCCCGAGAACGTCTACTTCCCCTACACCGCATCGAACTCGAACCGCTCCTACCCCGCATCGACCTCAAACCGCTCTGATAACGCACGCTTCGAAGGTATAACCCCGAGACGATCGCCCATGAACGAATGCATGTGTGATGTATGAGATGCCCGTGCTTGCACCGTGCTTGAATTGTCGGTGCACGTTGCCCCTCTTTTGCCTTGTCACCAACATGTGGAAACCCGGTAACTGGGATCACCGCACTATCTTTTGCATGCTCCCGTCACTTTTCCTTTTGCACCGGTATCTCCATGAGCTACCGGAACCAATATGTTGCCGTGGCATCATTTTCGAATTTGTTGCCGTGGTGCCCCTTTCGTTTCCGCCACAATGACAAATGCTTCATAAAATGCTCTTATCAACATTTTCATAATTTTTGCATAACACTTGAATATGTCATCCGCATCATGATAACAACAATTAAAATGGTTTAAATTGTTGTTTGCCTTAAATTGCTAAATGCATATGGGGTTTTACTGGAATTGTTGTTTAGCGTTCCGGCCTCATTTAAACTTGCCTAAATAGATAATTTCTTTATGCTTCTCCTCTTGCCATGTTTAACAACATTTAATATTGTTGAGTACCTAAACGAGAGAGAACTAAATACTTGTTGTGGTATTTCGTCAATATGCAACTCGTTGCATATTGAGCTCGACTTAATTTGTAGTATTGTTTGTGCACTTTGCCATGCCATGCCTCTTTAAACCGTACATGCATCATACTTGGTTGTGCATCATGCCATGTTTATGTGGTGATTGTTTACTATGTTGTTTGCTTCTTTCTGGTGTTGCTTCTTCGGGTTAGTTCCGATAATGTCGCGTTGTGAGGATTCGTTCGACTACGTCTGTTTGCCTTCTTCATGGACTCGTTCTTCTTCCTTGCGGGATCTCACGCAAGATGACCATACACTCGAAATCACTTCTATCTTTTCTTGCTAGTTGCTCGCTCTTTTTCTATGCTGCGATACCTACCACTTGCTACATCATGCCTCCCATATTGCCATGACAAGCCTCTAACCCACCTTGTCCTAGCAAACCGTTGTTTGGCTACGTTATCGCTTTGCTCAGCCCCTCTTATAGCGTCGCTAGTTGCAGGTGAAGATGGAGTTTGTTCCTTGTTGGAACATGGTTATTGTTGGGATATCACAATATCTCTTATTTACTTTAATGCACCTATATACTTGGTAAAGGGTGGAAGGCTCGGCCTTATGCCTGGTGTTTTGTTCCACTCTTGCCGCCCTAGTTTCCGTCATACCGGTGTTATGTTCCTTGATTTTGCGTTCCTTACGCGGTTGGGTTGTAATGGGAACCCCTTGACAGTTCGCCTTGAATAAAACTCCTCAAGCAAGGCCCAACCTTGGTTTTACCATTTGCCTCACCTAAGCCTTTTTCCCTCAGGTTTCCGGAGCCCGAGGGTCATCTTTATTTTAAACCCCCGGGCCAGTGCTCCTCTGAGTGTTGGTCCAAAACAGAGCCACTTGCAGTGCCAACTCGGGGAAACTTGAGGGTTGGTTTTAGTTGTACGTAGTGTTCATCCAGTGTGCCCTGAGAACGAGATATGTGCAGCTCCTATCGGGATTTGTCGGCACATCCGGGCGGCTTTGCTGGTCTTGTTTTACCATTGTCGAAATGTCTTGTAACCGGGATTTCGAGTCTGATCGGGTCTTCCTGGGAGAAGGAATATCCTTCATTGACCGTGAGAGCTTGTGATGGGCTAAGTTGGGACACCCCTGCAGGGTTTTGAACTTTCGAAAGTCGTGCCTGCGGTTATGGGCAGATGGGAATTTGTTAATGTCCGGTTGTAGAGAACTTGACACTTAACTTAATTAAAAATGCATCAACCGCGTGTGTAGCCGTGATGGTCTCTTTCTGGCGGAGTCCGGGAAGTGAACACGGTTCTAGGGTTATGTTTGAACGTAAGTAGTTTCAGGATCACTTCTAATTTCACGACCGTTTCTTTGCTTCTCTTCTCGCTCTCATTTGCGTATGTTAGCCACCATATATGCTAGTGTGTGCTGTAGCTCCACCTCATTACCTTTTCCTACCCATAAGCTTAAATAGTCATGATCTCGTGGGTGTGAGATTGCTGAGTCCCCGTGACTCGCAGATTACTTCAAACAGTTGCAGGTGCCGATGATAAGTGTGCAGGTGATGCAACCGAGCTCAAGGAGGAGCTCGATGAAGATCATGTTCGTTGTGTTGTTTCGTTTCCAGTTGATTAGTAGTGGAGCCCAGTCGGGGCGATCGAGGATCTTTTGCATTAGGGGTAGTCTTCTTTTATTTTGGTTCCGTAGTCGAACCTTGATTTTATTCTGGATGATGTAATGCTATATTTATATATTGTGTGAACTGGCGATTGTAAGCAAACTCTTTATCCCTCTCTTATTCAGTACATGGGATGTGTAAAGATTACCCCTCTTGCGACACGCCTACAATGCGGTTATGCCTCTAAGTCGTGCTCCGACACGTGGGAGATATAGCTGCATCGTGGGTGTGACACTTTGCTACTAAATACTTTGCTACAGATATTAAGTCTTTTAGGTGCGGTATAATTGACAACTCAACTGTTAATACTTGAGAATATTCTTTGGCTCCCCTTGTGTCCAATCAATAAATTTGGGTTGAACACTCTACCCTTGAAAACTGTTGCGATCCCATATACTTGTGGGTTATCAAGACTATTTTCTGGCGCTGTTGCCAGGGAGCATAGCTCTATTCTTTGAGTCACTTGGGATTTATATCTGTTGATCACTATGAGGAACTTGAAAGATGAAAGAACCAAGATTTTTCCCTCAACTACGAGGTGAGGTAAGGAACTGCCATCTAGTTCTGCACTTGATTCGCCTTCTATTTTGAGTAAACTTGTGACACCTACACCTGCTATTGATTCTGATATGTCGCGTGTTATTGATGATGCCACTTCTGCTATGCATGATGCTTATGATGAAACTAAGTCTATGCTTGATAATACTTTGCCACTAGGTGAATTTCTTGATTAACAACTTGCTAAGGTTAGAGAGAATGAAATTATTGAAACAGATAATATTGATGAAAGTGATGATGAAGATTCTCCCCCTAGAGAAAATCAATATGAAGATCTAAAAGTTATTTATGTGTCCCCTATTAAATATTTGTTTTGCAATATGAATCTTGATAATGATGGGACTGAATATGATCCACCTTTACCTAGAAGGAGTTCTAAGAATTCGGAATTTGTTGATCTTGATGCTAAATTTGATAAAAGTGGGATTGAAGAAATTAAAACCCTAGATGTTGCTAAACCCACTATTATGGATTTCAAGGAATTTAACTATGAAAATTTCTCTTTGATTGATTGTATTTCCTTGTTGCAATCCGTGCTAAATTCTCCTCATGCTTATAGTCAAAATAAAGCGTTTACTAAACATATCGTTGATGCCTTGATGCAATCTTATGAAGAAAAACTTGAATTGGAAGTTTCTATCCCTAGAAAGCTTTATGAGGAGTGGGAACCAACTATTAAAATTAAACTTAAAGATCACGAATGCGATGCTTTATGTGATTTGGGTGCTAGTGTTTCCACGATTCCAAAGACTTTGTGCGATTTGTTAGGTTTCCGTGATTTTGATGATTGCTCTCTAAACTTGCACCTTGCGGATTCCACTATTAAGAAACCTATGGGAAGAATTAATGATGTTCTTATTATTGCAAATAGGAATTATGTACACGTAGATTTTATTGTTCTTGACATAGATTGCAATCTTTCATGTCCTATTATTCTCGGTAGACCTTTCCTTAAAACGATTGGTGCAATTATTGATATGAAGGAAGGAAATATTAGATTCCAATTTCCATTAAGGAAAGGCATGGAACACTTTCCTAGAAATAAAATTAAATTACCTTATGAATCTATTATGAGAGCCACTTATGGATTGCCTACCAAAGATGGCAATACATAGATCTATTCTTGCTTGTTATGCCTAGCTAGGGGCGTTAAACGATAGCGCTTGTTGGGAGGAAACCCAATTTTATTTTTATTCCTTGTTTTTTATCCTGTTTATTAATAAATAATTTATCGAGCCTCTGTTTTGGTTGTGTTTTTGTGTTTAATTAGTGTAAGTCCCAAGTAGAACCGTTGGGAAGACTTGGGGAAAGTCTTGTTGAACTTGCTGTAAAAAACAGAAACTTTAGCGCTCACGAGAACTACTGCCATTTTTATTTGGAAAGTGCTATTTAGTTAATTCTTTTTGAATATGATTAATAGACAAATTCCTCACGTCCAGCAATTTATTTTATAATTTTTGGGGTTCCATATCTTGCGCTATCTACATATTACTACAGACTGTTCTGTTTTTGACAGATTCTGTTTTTCGTGTGTTGTTTGCTTATTTTGATGAATCTATGGCTAGTAAAATAGTTTATAATCCATAGAGAAGTTGGAATAAAGTAGGTTTAACACCAGTATAAATAAAGAATGAGTTCATTACAGTACCTTGAAGTGGTCTTTTGTTTTCTTTCGCTAATGGAGCTCACGAGTTTTCTACTTTAAGTTTTGTGTTGTGAAGTTTTCAAGTTTTGGGTGAATTCTTTTGATGGATTGGAACAAGGAGTGGAAAGATCCTAAGCTTTGGGATTCCCATGGCACCCCCAAGATAATCCAAGGACACCAAGAAGTCAAAGCTTGGGCATGCCCCGGAAGGCATCCCCTCTTTCGTCCACTTCCATCGGTAATTTACTTGGAGCTATATTTTTATTCACCAACATGATATGTGTTTTGCTTGGAGCGTCTTGTATTATTTGTGTCTTTGTGCTTTAGTATGCCACAATCATCCTTGCTGTACACACCTTTTGAGGGAGCCATAGATGAATTAAAATTTGATAGAATACTCGATGTGCTTCACTTATATCTTTTGAGCTAAGTAGTTTTACTCTATGTCTTCACTTATATCTTTGGAGCTAAGTAGTTTTGCTCTATGTGCTTCACTTATATCTTTTGAGCTATGTAGTTTTGCTCTATGTGCTTCACTTATATCTTTTGAGCATTATGATGTTTCTCTATGTGCTTCACTTAGATCTTTTAGAGCATGGTGGTGGATTTGTTTTAAAGAAACTATTGATCTCTCATGCTTCACTTAAATTATTTTGAGAGTCTCTTAATAGCATGGTAATTTGATTAATAATAATATGCCTGGTATTCAAGATTTGTGAAACTTTCTTTTGAGTGTGTTGAATACTAAGAAAATATTGAAGCATGATAATTGTTTTGAGATATGGAGGTGATAATACTAAAGTCATGCTAGTTGAGTAGTTGTGAATTTAAATAATACTTGTGTTAAAGTTTGTGATTCCCGTAGCATGCATGTATGGTGAACCGTTATGTGATGAAGTCAGAGCATGATTTATTTATTAATTGTCTTCCTTATGAGTGGCGGTCGGGGACGAGCGATGGTCTTTTCCTACCAATCTATCCCCCTAGGGGCATGCGCATAATACTTTGCTTTGATAACTTCTAGATTTTTGCAGTAAGTATATGAGTACTTTATGACTAATGTTGAGTCCATGGATTATACGCACTCTTACCCTTCCACCTTTGCTATCCTCTCTAATACCGCGCACCTTTCGCCGGTATCATACACCTACCATATACCTTCCTCAAAACAGCCACCATACCTACCTATTATGGCATTTCCATAGCCATTCCGAGATATATTGCCATGCAACTTTCCACCATCTAGTTCATCATGACACATTCATCATTGTCATATTGCTTAGCATGATCATGTAGTTGACATAAGTATTTGTGGCAAAGCCACCGTTCATAATTTCTTCATACTTGTCACTCTTGATTCATTGCATATCCCGGTACACCGCCGGAGGCATCCATATAGAGTTATACTTTGTTTTAGAATCGAGTTGTAATCATTGAGTTGTAAATAAATAAAAGTGTGATGATCATAATTTAATAGAGCATTGTCCCAAAAAAAAGAGAAAGGCCAAAGAAAAAAAGCCCAAAAAACAAAGAAAATAAATAAAAAGGGACAATGTTACTATCTTTTTACCACACTTGTGCTTCAAAGTAGCACCATGATCTTCATA
>NW_024118136.1:0-8485 GCF_003073215.2 Triticum urartu | reverse complement strand
AGGCCGACGGCGGGGGGGTTGGTTGGTGGCGGTCGCCGACTCGCCGTTAGCTGGATCCCGGCGGCGGGGAGGTGGGATGGTGGAGTTTGGGAGGTGGAAGAGATTGGGGTGCGGCGGGGACAGTGGGGGTGCTATTTTTTTTCTTTTTCTTTCCCATGGTTCGGGAGTTTGGGAACTTCTCCTCAAATAACTATTCTGATTCCAGGCTATCTCAATTAGAATAGTGCATATATATATACTAAATGTTCTTTTTGTCAAAAGGTAGCAGATGTGATGTTTTTAATGCCGACACGAGGAGCTTCTTCTTTTAGTTTTTTCAGTGCAACTTATTTTATTTTATTTATTTATTTATGAAAACCCCCTTTTCTTTTAGTTTTTCATTTAGGGGCAGTATAGATTAGTAAATGCCTACATGCAATGCACGTTAATATTAAGTAGTATATTAACTATATGCGAATATTAGGTGTATGATATTATTTGTGTGTTAATTATGTTATTAGTGCTTGGGATGATGTTATTGCATGCTAAACATGTTGAGCGCTCGCCACTGAAGCAGTCAAGATCGTTGGATTGACCTGGATTGATGACCGTGATTAGTTGGATCTGCCCCTTGGGTCTTTTTGATATTGGATTTTTAGTAAATTTTATATTGGCATAGTAGAAGAGTTTTTTTTAGACAAATAGCACATATGCCCGTGCGTTGCAACGGGAGGGATATTTTTTTGCAAGAAGCAACGGGGAAAATAATTGATGTGTCATCAAAAAAGGGTCTCCACAATGGTAGGCGACAGAGCAAGAAATTATGTTCTTCTCACTAGACATGTTTGACATGCAGAATCTTGATAGTGATAGGGTTGGTCGGTGTGGTGGCGAGCATCCAACTCATGCCTTTTTCCTCCGGGTTCGCCTTCATCTCGGGCTTGTGCCTGCCTACTCATTTGTTGGATACATGTGTTCTTCGGGACATGATTGTTTCGACCACTCTATGCTACGACGGCGTAACTGGGTAGATTATTAATTGCAGCGCATAAATCCCGTTTCATGAGCATAATCAGGCATGAATGTCCCTTCTTTTTTAAGGTTTATTTTCTTTGATTATTTTAGAGATCGAGTATCCATAATTTTGGTCAAACTAAAGCCAAATAACATGATTTATTGACAAGTGTCCACAATTTCTTTTATTTATAGTCAACCAGCAAAAAACGAATGCGTACCGCTAACTAATGGCCAGCGCAATTATTTTAAAAAATACTATAGGGTCACATCAGAAATATTTTTGATTTTTTGAACATTAAAAAATACGAATTGGTGAATATTCTTGGAAACATTAACAATTTTTAAATCCCGGACAATTTAGAAAAATGCGAACATTAGTTTGGCAAATTCCAATATCTTAAGAAAATCACGAACAAAATTAGAAACATGAATAGTTTTTTAAATTCACAAACAATATTTCGAAAACATTTAAATTTTACAAAAACAAAAATATTTTTGATTTTATGAATTTTTAAGGGAACATTACAAAAATATGAAATGTTTTAGACACAATTTCTTTTTGAGTTTTGAACATTTCACTAAAACAAGAACTTTTAAAATATGGAACATTTTATAAAATGTAATTTTTATAAAAGAATATTGAATTTTTGGAAAAGACAAAATAATTTTTAAAAAGGACAACATTTTTTCAATATTGAGAAAATTTTGAAACTCGAAATTTTAAAAGTTTCAAACATTTTTCAATACAGAAGCAAATTTTGGAATCCTAACCATTATTTGAATATTGGAATAAAAATTGAAATTCTGAATATTTTTGTAATTTTTTACTTCATAAAGAATAATTAAAAATAAGGAAAAAGAAAAAAATATAAAAGAGAAATAAAAAGGAACGGAAAAAGAAAAATAGAAATAGAACAACGAAAAAGGAGAAATGGGCCGGCCCAGTCATAGTCGCCCTTGCGAAACTTCAACTATTCTTCGCTCCATGCGACAAATAAGGCCTTCCTAACTCTGTGGGCATTAATAAATTTGCTGGCCTCGTTGGGCCGCAGCGCACGTGGCCCAATGACGGAATTCTGTACTAATTATTTTTCTTTTCTAGCGGATAGACGCACAAAAGTTTAGTACCACCTCGGGTAGAAAGAAAAACTTTTCAACGGTGAACGGATGAAAAAATTGGAGAAACGGACCTTAATTTATTAGTAGGTATATATATATATAACACGTACACAATATAAAATATAATTAAGGATAGCTAGATTAAAGTTCATACAATACACATGATTGAACAAAGCACAATATATATAAGGGGATAATAAAGCCCTAGCTAGCTAGCTAGGGTGGCTAGGGCAACAGAACATGAAATCCGCGTCTTCACCAGCTGCTTCACCATCTTCACCATCATATCATCTTCCACCTAGGCCTTCACCATCGGCATCTTCACTCTGCGTGCTCCTCCTCACCTGGATAATAGGGGAGAGTGTGCATGTTGTCTTCGGTAGGGAATATGCTCTCAACGTCAGTGAAGATGTTGTAGGTCGTGAATGCGATCAACTCGCAGCCACACCAAAATACCTTGCCGAGGAGGTAGTAGGCATCGAAGCGATTAGTGAAGTGGGTGAGGAGCGCAGTCGGCGGCAAGCTAGCGTTGGGACGCATCTCCTCAAGGCGGAACATGATCGGCGAGCCCGCTGGGAAGTGAGAAAAGCCAGCACAGAGGAACTGCTCGGCCAACTCCCTATCACCCCGCCACCTCGAGATCGCCCACACGCGA
The DNA here is from genome assembly GCF_003073215.2 of Triticum urartu. Lineage (NCBI taxonomy): Eukaryota > Viridiplantae > Streptophyta > Magnoliopsida > Poales > Poaceae > Triticum > Triticum urartu. Next base: position 5,715 of record NW_024118136.1, on the reverse strand, counting down.
AGTGTAGTCTCCACCATGATGCCAGCGGGGTAATGCCGCTCCGGCACGGTGGGTTGCAGGAGGAAAGTGGGCCTGTAGTACTGCATCTTCGATTGGATCTTGCTCTGGCTAATTTGGTGAAGAGAAGAGAAGAGAAGGGCATCGTAGATGGAAGAGTGTGTTAGAAGAGGTACACCGGGCGGGGTGGTTTAAATAGCCATGTTCCTACACTGGAATGAGGCGCGTTGATCTGTATGCATGCATGCCCTTGCCCTTGACCTTCATGTAATGTGCGTGCATGGGGCGCATCATCAGTAATGCCCTTGCTTTAGGGGTCACACTTAAAAAGAGGCGACGCATCAAAATGAGGCACTTTGACCAGTATGTGCGGGCGTGGCCAGCGAGCTGCTCCCCTGAGTTAATGCGATGGAGCTGAGTCGAGCGACCAGCAGCTGTGTGAGGCAGCAGCGTGGCCAGTAGTTGTCTTCAGCGGCGCTATGGCCAGCAGTTCTCTGCGGCAGCGCGTGGCCAACAGCTGTCTGTATTGACGCCATGGGCCATGGCCAGCAGCACTGAATCCTGGCAGCACGCATGCATGTAGGTCAAGGTCAAAGATTCCCCCATGCATAGCAGTCTGAATCATCGAACAACGGCCCATATGTCCTACGCGGCCCGACTCCAACAACGACCAAGAAAAAAAGTCTGACACGACCCCACCTGTCAGCAGTTAACGGTTAAACATTGACTTGACGACAACATCCAGTTTGAGCATTTGTGAGGTTTTTAGACAAGTGAGTGGGGAAAAGTGAGCAAAAGTTTAGAGCATGGGCAAAACTGAGCACAACTAAGGAACTAGGGGCACAAAAATAGAAAACCCTTGTCTTAATGGCTTGAAGGAGGTCGGACGTCTTCCCCTTGGGGATGCTACCTGGTCAAAGTCGCCACAGCCTTTAGGTCTCCCCACCTTAACTTTGGTTGACAGGTGGGGGCCACGCCGCCTAGTGATATGCGCTTTTCTATCAATTGCCCAACAATAATTTTTTTTACCCACTGTATGCTATTGTTTCGGGAGAGAAGCCTCTAGTGAAGACTATGGCCCCCAGGTCTAATTTAATCATGTTAATAAATCTAAAAACACCTTGCTGTAATTTATTTACTTTTCTTTTGTTTTGCAATTTATCTATCTACCGCTACAAGATTTGATCCTTGCAAGTAATGGGTTCAAGGAGATTGACAACCCACTTGCCCGTGTTGGGTGCAAGTATTTGCTTTTGTTCGTGCGGGTGTTGTTCACTAGAATTTGTGTGGTTCTCCTACTGGTTCGATAACCTTGGTTCTCAGTGAGGGAAATACTTATCATCAACTATATTGCTTCACCTTCCTCTTCGGGGAAAATCCCAATGTAGCTCACAAGTAGCAGAAATAATTTATGGCGCCGTTGCCGAGGAGACATCATCAAATCACTACAAGTACTTTCACTCGAACTATCATCTACTTGCTCTACTTTTTATGCACCTGTCGGATCACGGGTTCTGGCAAAACTCTTAAGGTTTGAACACTAGGGTGCGCGCGAACACCCCCCCTACCGATCCATGTCCTAACTCAGCTGAGATCTTACGAACTAACTCGACGAACTCGCAACACAAAGGACACAAGATTTATACTGGTTCGAGCTACCGTTATGGTGTAATACCCTACTCCAGTGTGGTGGTGGTGGATTGCCTCTGGGGCTGATGATGAACAATACAAGGGGAAGAACAGCCTCCTGAGGTTGAGGTGTTCTTGTGCTTGGTGAACTTCTGTGTGTGAGGATCTGATTCCCTCCTAGCGATGGTGGTGGCAAGTCCTATTTATAGAGGCCCTGGTCCTCTTCCCAAATATTGAGCGGGAAGGGAGCCAACAACGGCCAATTTGAAAGGGGACAACTAGTACAGCTTATCCTGACAAAAGTAGTCTTCGCCTGCCAAAGGCGCTTGTGGTGACGCCGTCTTCTTGGGCTCCATGGTGACCTCCGTCTTGCCGTCCTGCTGGTCTTGGTCTCGTTGCACCGATATGGAAACCTTTTCTTAATGCCTCAATACTCCGTGCTTGCGCTTGCCCCCTTAGCACCAAAGAGGAAACAAGGACGCTGCGCGCGCTGGCGCCTGCCTGGTCTCGATCGTCACTGATTACGTCATGAGAACCTCGCGAGGTTTGCCTGGCCTTGATCTCTCCGCCCCTTGTGAGCCATCCTGGTGAGGCTGCCCCTGAGGAGGTCTTGCGTCGTCCACCTCGTGAGGGTCTTGATTCCTTGCTGGTGAAGATGGGCCGTACAGGCCTACTAGCAAAGCCACGCCGTGGGCCGTAGGCAGGCAAGTCTGGGGACCCCCATTCCCAGAACACCGACAATAGCCCCCGGGCCCAAGGCGTGCTCGGGCTTGGCTTCGAGGCGAAGCCAAGGGTCAAGTGCGGAGCGCCGCGGGCCCCAATAGCATGCGGCCTCGGTCGACGCGTGGCGGTTGATTGGACGTGGGCGTCTCCGCTTCCCCACGCTCCCTTGGCAATTGCCCGACCTGACAAGTCCCTGCGACATGCAAGGAAAACCATCATTACCTGTAATCGTGGGGGGTGTTGGTTGGCCTTCTCCTGGTATAAATGGGAGGGGCGGAGCCCCCGTTGATGGAGTCCTGGACTAAGGGGTCCTCGAGCGTCCGACCTGTTATCCATGGGCCGGACTAATGGGCTGTAAAGACATGAAGGCCGAAGACTGTACTTGTGTCTGGATTGGACTCTCCTTGGCGTGGAAGGCAAGCTTGGCGACCAACTATGAAGATTCCGTCTTATGTAACCGACTCTATGTAACCCTAGATCCCCCCCGGCGTCTATATAAACCGGAGGGGTTATTACGGAAAGGATATACTCATTATCATAGTCATATAGGCTAGGCTTCTAGGGTTTAGCCATTACGATCTCATGGTAGATCAACTCTTGTAACACTCATATTCATCAAGATCAATCAAGCAGGACGTAGGGTATTACCTCCATAGAGAGGGCCCGAACCTGGGTAAAACATCGTGTCCCCCGTCTCCTGTTACCATCGATCCTAGACGCACAGTTCGGGACCCCCTCCCCGAGATCTGCCGGTTTTGACACCGACATTGGTGCTTTCATTGAGAGTTCCACTGTGCCGTCAAGGAAAGGTTTGATGGCCCCGCCAATCGTCTATAGTGACGCTGTCCAAGGAGAACCCTTCCTCCCCGGACAGATTTTCGTGTTCGGCGGCTTCGTACTGCGGGCCAACTCGCTTGGCCCTCTGTAGCAGATCGATAGGTATGCCCCTGGCCACCAGGTCAGATTTGGAAGCTTGAACTACGTCGCGGATATCCGTGGAGGCTTGATCTTCAATGGATTTGAGACCGCAACGATCGCTCCCCCTCGCCCCGATGAACATGACTTAAATCTGTCATTGGATCACATCCAGGAGATGGTCCCTGATGCTGCAATGGCCTTAGAACCGGAGCAGACGTGCCATCCTAGGCCACAGAGTCCGCGGCGTTGGAGCCGCACACGGACTTGGAACCCCGCAATATTTGCGTCAATGAAACTCCGGACTCGTCTCCGGCTATAAGTCCCGGACCGGGTACGCCTGCGGACACCGAGCTGGATCGGTTATCGATTTTCGAATTTAGCGCCGCAAACATCTTCCAGCACTCACCTTTGGGTGATGTGCTAAAATCTTTAAAGAACTTGTCCTTGGAGAAAGACTCACAACCGAACTATGTTCGGTTCGAGCCAGAGGCTGATGATGGGAAATTTTGCTTCCCACCCGCCACCCACTTCATAGCCACTATCGATCACTTAACCGACGTGCTTGATTACGGCTCTGGAGACATCGACGGTATGGACGACGATATCGACCAGGAGAAAGGCCAAGACCCGCCATTTACTGGACGTTGGATGACCACCTCTTCGTACGATATGTACATGGTCGACACACCTAAAAAAGCTGGCGACGATGACAAAGGAGATCAAGTTGCGAATAAACCTTCTGAGACACAGTCCAAGCGCCAGCGCCCTAAGCACCGCTCTAAGCCTCGTCGTTCAAAAGATCATGAAACTGGCACCGAAGAAAATAGTACTTCGGGCGACGCCGAAAACAATGAAGACCCTGTCGGGGCTGCATCCGAACAGGAGGAACAAGACAACATGCAAGATAACCTTGATAAACAGGCCATGCCCAATGATCCGGATGATGATAGTTATCGTCCAGTCTTTGAGGATCATGAGAGCCTCGACAACGAGGAATTCATCGTGCCTGAGGCACCCCTCAAGTAGGAGCGCTTCAAGCACCAGCGAATAGCCACTGCAAGAAGCCTGAAGAAGAAGCAGCAACAGCTCCAAGCTGATCAAGACCTGCTCATTGACATGTGGACTAATGTCCTGGCAGCCGAAGAATACAGTCTCAAGCGCCCAGCCAAGAGTTACCCAATGCGCAGACTGCTACCTCAGTTCGATGAGGAAGCACCAGATCCCATACCTCCCTCATGCAATGCGGACCGACCACCACGTGGTCGGGATAGTGCGGTGGACCGACCACCCCGCGGTCAGGATAAAACGGCAACTCAGGCTGAACAACAGCCTGCCCCACCGCCTCACAAAAACAAGGACATAACAGCTTGGGACCATACATACGACCTTCGGAAGGATCTGGACAGAAGAGCAGCACACACCAGATCAATCTACGGATCGCGAGGACGCTTCCCGACTCGGGATGACGGCTACCTATTCGAACATGACAAACCTAGTCACACCCGGGCCGATAACCGCAGACGGACTTCATCAGAGGTGCGCCGTGACGCGACCTGATATAGAGGCGCCACACACCCTCTCTGCTTCACAGATGAGGTGCTGGATCACGAATTCCCCGAGGGGTTCAAGCCCGTCAATATTGAATCATACGACGGAACAACCGATCCCGCAGTATGGATTGAGGACTTTATTCTCCACACCCACATGGTCCGTGGAGACGACCTCCATGCATCAAATACCTCCCACTAAAACTCAAAGGGCCAGCTCGACATTGGCTAAATAGCCTGCCTGAGAATTCCATCGGCAGCTGGGAGGACTTGGAAGAGGCCTTCCTTGACAACTTCCAGGGTACATATGTCCGGCCACTACTAGGAAAAGGGCTATAGATGAAATTGACACTAATGGCGCACCAGACATGTGGTGCGCCACTACTATATACTAATGGCGCACCAGACACATGGTGCGCCACTAGTAACAAAAACTTTTTTGTTTCATTTTTCCAAACATACTAATGGTGCATTCAGGCACACTGCGCCATTACTAGTTGAACTAGTAATGGCGCACCAACCACCAAGTGCGCCACTACTGTATTTTTTTAACTCTTTTTTTTGAAAAACTACTAATGGCGCACCGTGGCATAGTGCGCCATTACTAGTTTAAACTAGTAATGCCGCACTCTGCCACGGTGCACCATTAGTATATATATATATATATTTTATTTTTTTGCAAAACCACTAATGGCGCACCACCAGCAGGTGCGCCATTAGTATGTAGGGTTACTAATGGCTACACACTCACTTTCCCCACTTCATTCCCTCCACCTCCTTCTCCAAGCTTGTGTCGGCTGCCTCATCCTCCTCACCTCATTTGCACCATAGCATCAAAATTAAGTGGTTAAATTACCTTTTTTTGTAGGTAAGTAAGGGGGAAGGTATCTTTTTTTTGTAG
>NW_024118135.1:0-8096 GCF_003073215.2 Triticum urartu | reverse complement strand
TCCACCGATGGGCGGGCTAGGGGAGGGACACGCGCAGACGGCCCGCGCGTCTGCGTGCTATCCATTTCACCCCAAAAGCGACGCAAACTTGGGCCGGGGATGGGTCGAAAGCGGACAGAAAACAGATGAAAATCCGTTTGCGCCCACGCGCTGGGCCATCTGGTTCGTCCATTTCACCCCAAACGGACGCCCGCGGACAAGATGTGGCCGCGCGGTCCGTTTGCGCCCACGCGCTAGGCCGTCTGGTTCGTCCATTTCACCCCAAATGGACGCGCGCGGACAGGATGGGGTTGCGCGGTGGAGTTGGCCTCATGACTTTGCAGCATAAACCTTTTGTGAATGTAAGACAACTCATGGAGTAGGCCGGTAGTGCTTGGACCACTGCTTTGAGGTGAACCTCCCTTCCTGCACAAGACGCATTCCTGTGACTCCATCCCTGGACTCTTGATCTTGCAGACTCAACAATATGTTCAAAGTTCTGTTTTGTGATCCTCCCTGTTGCAGTCGGTAGACCAAGATACTTCTCTGCTAGGGCCTCTCTCTAAATTTGCAAACAGTTTCGAACAACCCTTCTAATAGATGCTCAACAATTCAGGATGAAGAAAATTGAGTTTTTTTTTGGTTGCACTCTGACCTGAGCCAATGCTATAGGCATTGAGAATATCATTCGAGCGGTTTGCACTTCCCCCATCTGCCTTCATGAGCACCAGACACTCATCTGCAAACAAAAGATGTGACACCCATGGAGATCAAAGCCCCGCTTTAATTCCTCTGTCCACCTAGGCTCCATAATTCTTAAGCATACATGATAATCCTTCTCCATAAGAGTAGAAACAAGTAGGGAGATATGGGATCCCTTGCCTGGTCCCTCTTGAAGGACGAAAAGAGGGTAACAATTCACCATTAACCTTCACTTGGAAGCTAACTGAGATGACACACTTCATCACAAGAGATAACCAATCTCCAGAGAAGCCCAGGCAGTGCATCATTGCCTGCAAATACTCCCACTCAACGCGGTCATATGCTTTCATCATATCAATCTTGATTGCACACCAACCTTGCTTCCCCTTCTTTCTTTTGATGGCATCGATGCATTCGTAAGCCGTCAAAAAATTATCAGTTATGAGCCTCCCCGGCACAAAGGCACTTTGCTCTTCTGCAATGATTTCATCTAAAATCTCGCGGAGATGATTAGCCAAAACTTTGGAACAAATCTTATATATATGACATTACAAAGAGAAATAGGCCTATACTGGGTAATATTACTATGATTACATGGAAGTGGGAAATGCAGAGTAGGCCTATTTCTCTTTGTAATGTCATCCCACTTCCACGTAATCATAGGAGAACATTGTAACTGAACTTACATCCAGCCTGAACTACATATTCAAAAGCTCCATAAGCTTTCACCTTAGAGGCGGGGCACATTGTCTGCTGGCCGGAAACTAAAGCTAGCATAGATTTTCTGACTTTCTGCTCACAACTATCCTCAGTGAATTGGATTGAAGTGACTGATTCTACGGTACACTTTGGAGAGTTGTTCCGTGCAGACATCTCTGGTCGTGCAAGGACCACACATTAGGTATATCACGTTGCCCAGGGGCCTCACATAGATATCATCCTCTTCTCGAAGTTGCTGGATCAGGGATCTCGCATACAACGACGCATACCTGCCAGAAATGATGATTAAGGGAATATTACATAAGAGCAAGAGCAGTCCAGTCATAGTACACTTAGTGTTTTATAGTCAAATAAAGTAGTGAATTCGTCCCTAACTGAATTGTTTAGCATCTTGTACTTCACTAGGTATTTAGTTTTTTTCTTCTCTTGTTCCCTTGTACAATCTTGATGTTTTGGCTTTAACTGATAGAGTTCCAGCTAGTTCTTTGGGTTCTTATAATTTGAAACCGAATTTGCAAGAAATCTAGACATGGCTTCACCAGAATAGAGGACAAGGTATCATGGAGAATCAAAAAACAATCAAGTTTTCATCCAATGAGTGGAGAGAATGATGCGTGCTTATGACATCATTGTTGTCTCATATCCTCGTTCAACTGGGGGTACAAATTGCTAGAAAAAAGTAAGTAATATAGATATGAAGCATTTAATGGACTGGGAACTGAATGATAGCAGTTGTTCTCTCGTGCTACAAGTACCAACTATGCAATGTCCAAGATTGGATGAAGGAAGGGGCTGAGCTGGACTGTTCACTGTCCAGGTTTCAGTATTTTGGGCCAAAAAGAAGAATGGTGTATTATATAGGCCGTGGCACAACGGCTGGATCAGGTAGGTACAACAGAAACTCCTATCTGTAGGGCGCCATGCGTGGTGACCGGGTGCTGGGCGCAGGACTTGATTGATTGAGTGGAGCTGGCGACGTGGGCGAGGATGAGGCATTCCTACACAAAAAAGCATACACATCCCTTGTATACTTGGGCTGGGCCAGGGCTAGAGCCCTCCTAGCCCTGGGCCTAGGCATGTCCATGCAATATGATTTGCTTAAATTCACTAATCTTTACAACACTGGCTATCATTCAACTAAAGTTAGCTGAGGCAGATCCAGGACTCACAGCGGTCACATATCAACACAATTCAGTCAATGGAAAAAATCAGGACATCAATACATCTACATGTACTAGGGTGTTTGACATTTCAGTTACATGTAAACGCTCTTATTATACTGCACTTTGAGTCATACAGCACCTTACTATAGATACTCTACAGCAAAGCGCAAAAAAGGGATGCTCTAGAGAAAATTGGATTCCATAGCAACTAAACAGGTCCTGATATGAAAGGCGGCACCAGGGGCAGAACAGGAGGGCGAGTGACATGTCATGCATGGCAACCATATGTTTGTGAGTAGGATCGTGAGGGTGGGGTGGCCCAGTGAGTGTCTTCTTTTTCTCAACAGATCCAAGCTATGTGCATATCATTTTGGGAGTGGTTCGCAAACAAGTCCATGTTCTTGTTAATGAAAAATGCCATATTTTGTTTTGTGCGTGTGTCTATGGGCGTGCATGCGGGTGTCTTTAAGAAAAGTGATTTTTCCTCTTCACTGAAGAAGTTTAAGGTAAATTTTTCCAAGATACCATCAATCAAACAAATTAATGACTATCAAGAGTATCATACCCGGCATCAGATCCCTCGGCCTGCAGCTCAATTGCACACAGAGTTCCCAAGGAGACTACTCTCTTTACATTTGGCAGTGACGATAACTGGTTCACAAGTGTGCCATCCCATAGCTGCAAATTTTGGTAGACATTAGAACTGTAAAACTACATCTACGAATTGACAGAACATAGCATTAGCAAAGAAATTTCTTACATTAACAAAGATACTTCATATATATACACACACACACACATATATATATATAGTGTGACTATTCATTACCCAAGGTGCAGAATAAATTATTTTTCACTCGAGGTAATCTTACGATCGCTTTCTAAATAAATTCGTTTACAATATAAATAGTTACATGTATATTGATTCAATATGTAAAATTTGGTATAAAAAAATAAAAAAAGGTTATAAGACCGGAAAAAAATCACATTTTATGTATGTTTTACACTATGTTCTTACATTCGTAATTTTATCGTAACATAGAATATTTTTTACGGCGAGTACATATTTTTTTACGTTCTCTTTTGATGTATGAAACAAGAGAAAATTTACGAAACGTAAAAATACATTGCATTGATGTCAAATTAGAGAGGGGGTGAAGAATAACCATTTCTCACCCAGGGTGACAAATAGCGCGACCCTATATATATTATATAAACTCTATTAATGACCCAGGGTGAAGAATAATTAATTCTTCACCCTGGTCGAACGACGCAGCCAACCTGTCGTCTGGTTCAACTCGCAGCCTCGCACCACTCCATTTTTTTTGTCACCGTTGTGGAGCTAACCCACCTCCCCGTACTCTTTTTTTTTCTTAGGGTCTCCCCGCAGTTCTTGTATCGATTGATTTGGGAGCGGACGGCGAGCGGTTTCAGCGGCCAGTGGCCAGCGGCGGCAGGATTCGTCGGCGAGCGGGCAAAAGCTACTGGTGGACTTGGCTACTTGCGAGGCTGGGGTTCACACCGATTGCCAGCGGCAGCGTCGAGGCGAGCGGCGATGCGGGAGGCCTCGCGAAGGGTGCGGCCTCATTGGCCGACGGCCTCGCAGGGAGGCTTCGCGGCGTGGTGTGTAGTCTGCGGCGCGACCGGTGTTCTCGGCGGCGTTGGGCGTTGTCGATGGCTCGGCAGGTTCGTTGGGGCAGTATTTCTTCTCTTTGGACGTTTATCCCGGCCCTTCGGCACTCACGATTCGTGCAGAGGATCTGCGTGTCGCGACGGCTGATAGCAGGAGAAGCAGCGCCTCGCTCTCCTCTGCGACCTCATCCCCAATTGGAATTGAGAAGGCAGCTTCCCGAGCTCGCTCTCCACTAGAAGCTGCGTGAATGGATCGAACAAAAGGTTAGATATTTTTTCTACTTCTGAATGATTTCTCGTGACTATAGGAGTAGCCTCACTTGTGTAAGATCACTAATTGTGTCAAATTCTTCATTTCTTGTATTTAACTGTTTGACCCAATTATTTGATATGGTGTATCAGAAATTCAGAATAAGATAAGTTACGTTGGTTGTATGATTGATCTACCTGTAGTTGTCATTTGTGAGATCATCTGATTTAGGTAGACTTAGTTGCAAGAGCTCGTCTTGTTTAAATCAACTGGCCAACATAGCTGAAATAAATTTAAGGGAAGTTAATACGGATCTGATTTCCTTGATGTTATTCTGAAAACCAACTTGCAGCTTTGTATCGCAAGTGGCAACAAGAGTACGCCTCCAATGCTTTTACTGTTGGTCCTGTTTGCTTTTGGAGTAGCTTAGAACTTTATTATGTAGATTTTCACGGGGTTGAAAGGGCCTGTCTAAAGTGCTAACCTTATAGAACAAAGCTCGAGGCATAGTCAAATTTTATTTGAGTTATTGGAGTCCAATTTCTACAATACTTAACACATATTCATTGGAAAACACTTCAATCCACTTTGTACATTGCCTACTAGCTGTTCGAATGCACGAGAAGAAGCTGATAAATTTCAGATTTTTTGTGTGGTGTATGTTTCTGTTGTAGCCTAATGTGGCACAAGGTGAGCTCAAGCCCCTTTTATCCAGCCTGGATCTTTGGACTTTTTTAATACTTGAAGTTGAGTTACTGTTTTGATCTGGGGTTGTTAGCTTCGGAAATCATCAGATTTCATCCGACCAGGTAAAATCTTGCCATTCTCTTGTTGCCGCACCGGCGGCGCCGCCGCCTTCTCCTTTCCTATTCTCGTGCAAGGAAACAGAAGGAGGGCCGTAATGGGAGCGACACTCGCCACCTCGCCTTCATGGCTGCTCCGGACCACTGACGAGGTGGTGGTTGTCGCTGGAAATCATCCAGCAAGCTCATCATCGCCCTCCTCCGCCAAATATGCACGGTTGCAGCAGCAACATCTCGTCCTCTCCAAAATAGGAAACTTTTCAAAATGAGGTTTATATAACAGAAGTCTTGTGAGATTGGAGTTCATCTCCTAATAATTTTTCCTGATGCTTTTCGCAATACATGTTGATAATTAGGAGGATTTCTTCCTTTCATTTTGTAGTGTTGTTGGAAGTGATGAGAGAACAATAATCTAGGGCATCAATTAGAGGTGCACATACTTCATCTTTGTGATCATGTTCTTCACGTGCACTGAATTTGTTTGTTTTCCGAGTCAGCTGCAACACATGCTGCCATATGAAAAATCATTTCTTCCACTGTGTCTTCCCTTGGCATGTACATCAAAGATGGGATAAAAATTCACGATGGAAGGCTGGTTTATTGCTGTCCGTGTTTGGTGGTAACTGGTAAGTTGCTTTGTTTTCCTTCCATGGAACTAAGTAAATCAAGTTAGAGTAGAATTTTGGAAGAACAAGAGACGAGTCTTGTTATCTGTTATTCGTAAATGAGTAGAGGTTCATTACCAGTGATTTGCAATATGTTTCATTTGTATTCCCTCCGTCCGCGAATAAGTGTACATCTAGCTTTTGCTTTAAGTCAAAATTTTAAAATTTTGACCAACTTTATAGAAAATAGTAGTAACATATATGACATCAAATTAATATATTATCAAAGTACTCCATCCGTTCCAAAATAGATGACCCAACTTTGTACTAAAGTTAGTATAAAGTTGAGTCATCTATTTTGGAACGGAGGAAGTACATTTCAAGACGAATCTAGTGATACTAATTTGGTGCCATAAATGCTTTTACTTTTTCCTAGAAAGGTGGTCAAAGTTTTAAAACTTTGACTTAAGGCAAAAGCTAGATGTACTTATTCGCGGACGGAGGGAGTATCTGTTATGATAAATGTGCGTGTGCGTGCGCGCGCGCGCGTGTGTGTGTGTGATGCTTTATTTCTTCGATAACATGATGTTTCATGCCTATGGATATGAACTAGTATGTGTTTTGGATGGATGTTTGCTCCAATGGTGTGTTTATGGGTATGACGTCGAACCAAGTGCCTCTGTTGATGCTATTTTAAAAGCTAAGGCTGCTAGCGAAGCAATAGAAAAGTTTGTCAGGGGCAGTTGGTTTATTGTTTTAAACCTCTTCTCATTTCTTGTTTTGGCAAAACTTCATTTGGAATCTCGATGAACCTTACTAGCACTACTGACTTATCGACCTCTTAATTGTGATACCTACTACTGTACTAGGTGTTTCTCTTCAATTTTTAGTTATGAAAGAAATTATATTATCTATTCTATGTAGGTTGGCCCCTCCATATTTCAAGCGAAGTTACAGCCCCATCTTCTTTGGAATCTTGATCAGGTTAGAAGTTTCACAGGGCCAAAAATATATACTCAACAGACTTATTTCGTTAATTTCTAGTCATAGATTCGTCATAGTATTCTTTGAGATTCTGAAATATACAAATAAATAATTGCAGCCTTTGCATTTTGAGTTTCTGTTATCCATTCCCCCCCCCTGCCCAACCGTGGTACTGCACAAATCACTAACCTTTTAACATTACATACATTGTTAAGCCTATATCACCTGGTCAACCTCTTGTTACCTGTTGCGGCGCCGATGTGACATCATGTGTATGGGGTTTGGTAAGTCCAGCTGCAGTTTGAGATCGCTAGGTTTCCTTTGCGGATGGAAAATTGTGTCGCTATAACTTACATTCCCATTTTAGGGTCTTCGCAGACTTGGCAAAACTGATGTTGCTACATACTGTATGATGGATCATGGACTGATGAATGGGGTGCTCACCCTGACGCTCCAGTTGGTATTGCTCTTGCAGTTTGTGTAGGATCATCTATTGTACTCCCTCTTAGCGATTCTACTATGCAATGATAGTCAGGAGTCAGGAAATTGGAGAGATTGGGTTGCTGTTTGCGGCTATTGTTGAAAAAAAATGAAAATTGGAATATATACTTTCTGAATTAATAATAGATGATCCACCTTTCCACTGTTCCTTTGGAATGCTCGGCATCGATGATAAATGGCACAAGTTTTATGTCGGTTTGGCTCAATCTATATAAGATTCCTTGTCCATCGTCCACAGCTAAGTTTTCACCTTGGAAAGCCTACAAAAATTACATTTTTTCGTGGAATGTGTACGTAAACTCATGTCGCATGCATACTGTACAGGATGCATTGAGCGTGGCTAGTGTTGTAAGTTTATATCACACGTGGGCTAGTGTCGTAAGATTACATCACAGGTGGGCTGGTGTTGTAAGTTTACATCACACACAAAAAAAGTTACACCGCATGCATGGGTGGGTGGATGGTTCGGCTATCTTTGCTTGTCGTAAGGTTACGGCAGCTTAGACAACGGGTTCCCAGGCGTGCAAGTTGGCTGGGGTGAAGAATAACAATTCTTCACCCTGGGTGACGAATAGCGCGACCCTATAAAATTTAATATAACTTTATGATATCGAGCCATCGAGCTAAAATTGAGCGAGGCAATGTTGTCTCAACATCATCTCGTTTCTCCATCAAGCTACATAAAGTGCTCATACTCTGCTCATTTATTTTTGAATCGATCTTGGGTCAATCCAATCTATGAGTCGATCTCGAGCGG
>NW_024118134.1:0-11429 GCF_003073215.2 Triticum urartu | reverse complement strand
TTTTTTCCTGAACTTAGAAATGTTAGTACTCAAAACGTGCGACCAATGGTGATCGTATTGAACTACGGTCACATCTATAATCGAAAGATGGTAAGATTTTAACTATTTGTCCTTAATTAGTGCATCTTTTGCATACATTATTTTTGAAGCTAAACTTTCATTGCTTAGTATATTAATTACTATACGATGTTGTTCAACAGGGACTTCCGATGCCAGTTGTGCCTCAGTGGATCGAGACAAAAGGTCGCATGTCAATGGTTAGCTTACGACCAAGAATTCCTACATTGCACATGAGTGCATTCAGGATTTCTGAAAGCGACGAATGCTTAATAGTGAAAGATTGGAGCAAAATTGTTAACGATCGCAGAGAAGTACTAGGGGGCAGTAAGGTGAAGCGCAACCCAAGATTAGGAGACAGATTCATCTGCATGCTCCAGTATGATGAATCAGGAGAGCTATACATGTTCTATGCTATTCTACCTGAGAGGGAGCAGCAGGATCAGTAGCTACAAGTTCATGCTCTTAATTAGTACTTGTCTCATGTCCGTGTCCTGAACTTTGATCTTGGTGACGATTATGTTGAACTTCATGATATCTTTGCTTCTGTTACAAAGTGAATGTTTCCTCTTTAAGCTAGCCAGCTTTGACGATGATTAGATAGCTAGCGCGGTAATGATTATGATGATTAAATAGTGGTAATTAGACGACTACGATGATTTTTAGCTAGCTAGAGTTTATTTATTTATTAATATGCGATGATGATGATGATGATGACGACGAGGGGGCATTGTAAAGTATTAATTTTCCAAAGTTTCTTTCATAGCCATGTTTGGCACATGTGGGTCACCATGTACAATTAAATTTGGGTGGTTTGGAGGTGGTGGAAAAAATAACGTATGTTCAAAAACTGGCTTAAGACCAAATGGCCCCTCCGGAATGCGATGATTTTTTCGACCACCTCCAAATCACCCTATTTTGGCACACATGATCTATTGCACAAACAAAGCTATTTTCCAATGTTTTATATTTTTTTGAATTTTTTATTAATTTATAATGCCCTCTAGACTGACTGGTCAAACCATCGGTCTATACCTCAAGGGGGCATTGTAAAGTATTAATTTTCCAAATTTTCTTTCATAGCCATGTTTCAAACATGTGGGTCACCATGTACAACAAAATTTGGGTGATTTGGAGGTGGTGGAAAAAATCACGTATGTCCAAAAACTAGCTTAAGTCCAAATAGCCCCTCCGGAATGCGATGATTTTTTCGACCACCTCCAAATCACCCCTATTTTAGCACACATGATCTCTTGCACAAACAAAGCTAGTTTTCCATGGTTTTATATTTTTTTGAATTTTTTATTAATTTATAATGCCCTCTAAACTGATTGGTCAAACCATCGGTCTATACCTCAAGGTGGCATTGTAAAGTATTAATTTTCCAACTTTTATTTAATAGCCATGTTTGGAACATGTGGGTCACCCTGTACAACAAAATTTGGGTCATTTGGAGGTGGTGGAAAAAATCACGTATGTTCAAAAACTGACAATGGCCCCTCCGGAATGCGATGATTTTTTCGACCACCTCCAAATCACCCCTATTTAGGCACACATTATATCTTGCACAAACAAAGCTAGTTTTCCAAGGTTTTATATTTTTTTGAATTTTTTTATTAATTTATATTGCCCTCTAGACTGACTGGTCAAACCATCGGTCTATACCTCAAGGGGGCATTGTAAAGTATTAATTTTCCAACTTTTATTTCATAGCCATGTTTGGAACATGGGGTTCACCCTGTACAACAAAATTTGGGTGATTTGGAGGTGGTGGAAAAAATCACGTATGTTCAAAAACTGGCTTAAGACCAAATGGCCCCTCCGGAATGCGATGATTTTTTCGACCACCTCCAAATCACTCCTATTATGGCACACATTATCTCTTGCACAAACAAAGCTAGTTTTCCAATGTTTTATATTTTTTTGAATTTTTTATTAATTTATAATGCCCTCTAGACTTACTGGTCAAACCATCGGTCTATACATCAAGGGGGCATTGTAAAGTATTAATTTTCCAAATTTTCTTTCATAACCATGTTTGGAACATGTGGGTCACCATGTACAAGAAATTTTGGGTGATTTGGAGGTGGTGGAAAAAATCACGTATGTTCAACAACTGGCTTGAGTCCAAATGGCCCCTCCGGAATGCGATGATTTTTTCGACCACCTCCAAATCACCCCTATTTTGGCACACATGATATTTTGCACCAACAAAGCTAGTTTCCTAGGTTTTATATTTTTTTGAATTTTTTAGTAATTTATAATGCCCTCTAGACTAACTGGTTAAACCATCTGTCTATACCTCAAGGGGATATTGTAAATATTAATTTTCCAAATTTTCTTTCATAGTAATATTTGGAACATGTGGGTCACCATGTACAAGAAAATTTGGGTGATTTGGAGGTGGTGGAAAAAATCACGTATGTTCAAAAACAGACAATGGCCCCTCCGGAATGCGATGATTTTTTCCACCACCTCCAAATCACCCCTATTTTGGCACACATGATCTCTTGCACAAACAAAGCTAGTTTTTCCAAGGTTTTATATTTTTTTGAATTTTTTATTAATTTATAATGCCCTCTAGACTGACTGGTCAAACCATCAGTCTATACCTCAAGGGGGCATTGTAAAGTATTAATTTTCCAAATTTTCTTTCATAGCCATGTTTGGAACATGTGGGTCACCATGTACGACAAAATTTGGGTGATTTGGAGGTGGTGGAAAAAATCACGTATGTGCAAAAACTAGCTTAAGTTAGACCATATGGCCCCTCCGGAATGCGATGATTTTTTCGACCACCTCCAAATCACCTCTATTCTGGCACACATGATATCTTGCACAAACAAAGCTAGTTTTCCAATATTTTATATTTTTTGAACTTTTTATTAATTTATAATGCCCTCTAGACTAACTGGTCAAACCATCGGTCTATACCTCAAGGGGGCATTGTAAAGTATTAATTTTCCAAATTTTATGTCATAGCCATGTTTGGAACATGTGGGTCACCATGTACAACAAAATTTGGGTGATTTGTAGGTGGTGGAAAAAATCACGTATGTTCAAAAACTGGCTTAAGTTAGACCAAATGGCCCCTCCAAAATGCGATGATTTTTTCGAACACCTCCAAATCAACCCTATTTTGGCACACATGATCTCTTACAAACAAAGCTAGTTTTCCAAGGTTTTATATTTTTTTGAATTTTTTAGTAATTTATAATGGAATCTAGACTGACTGGTCAAACCATCGGTCTATACCTCAAGGGGGCATTGTAAAGTATTAATTTTCCAAATTTTCTTTCATAGCCATGTTTGAAACATGTGGGTCACCATGTACAACAAAATTTGGGTGATTTGGAGGTGGTGGAAAAAATCACGTATGTTCAAAAACTGGCTTAAGTTACCAAATGGCCCCTCCGGAATGCGATGATTTTTTCGACCACCTCCAAACAAACCCTATTTTGGCACACATTATCTCTTGCACAAACAAAGCTAGTTTTCCTAGGTTTTATATTTTTTTGAATTTCCTATTAATTTATAATGCCCTCTAGACTGACTGGTCAAACCATCGGTCTATACCTCAAGGGGGCATTGTAAAGTATTAATTCTCCAAATTTTCTTTCATAGCCATGTTTGGAACATGTGGGTCACCCTGTACAACAAAATTTGGGTGATTTGGAGGTGGTGGAAAAAATCACGTATGTTCAAAAACTGACAATGGCCCCTCCGGAATGCGATGATTTTTTCGACCACCTCCAAATCACCCCTATTTAGGCACACAGTTATATCTTGCACAAACAAAGCTAGTTCTCCAAGGTTTTATATTTTTCTGAATTTTTTTATTAATTTATATTGCCCTCTAGACTGACTGGTCAAACCATCGGTCTATACCTCAAGGGGGCATTGTAAAGTATTAATTTTCCAACTTTTATTTCATAGCCATGTTTGGAACATGTGGGTCACCCTGTACAACAAAATTTGAGTGATTTGGAGGTGGTGGAAAAAATCACGTATGTTCAAAAACTGGCTTAAGATAAAATGGCCCCTCCGGAATGCGATGATTTTTTCGACCACCTCCAAATCACTCCTATTATGGCACACATGATATCTTGCACAAACAAAGCTAGTTTTCCAATGTTTTATATTTTTTTGAATTTTTTATTATTTTATAATGCCCTCTAGACTGACTGGTCAAACCATCGGTCTATACCTCAAGGGGGCATTGTAAAGTATTAATTTTCCAAATTTTCTTTCATAGCCATGTTTGGAACATGTGGGTCACCATGTACAAGAAAATTTGGGTGATTTGGAGGGGGTGGAAAAAATCATGTATGTTCAACAACTGGCTTGAGTCCAAATGGCCCCTCCGGAATGCGATGATTTTTTCGACCACCTCCAAATCACCCCTATTTTGGCACACATGATCTTTTGCACAAACATAGCTAGTTTCCTAGGTTTTATAATGCCCTCTAGACTAACTGGTCAAACCAACGGTTTATACCTCAAGGGGGCATTGTGAAGTATTAATTTTCCAAATTTTCTTTCATAGCCATGTTTGGAACATGTGGGTCACCATGTACAAGAAAATTTGGTTGATTTGGAGGTGGTGGAAAAAATCACGTATGTTCAAAAACTGACAATGGCCCCTCCTGAATGCGATGATTTTTTCCACCACCTCCAAATCACCCCTATTTTGGCACACATGATCTCTTGCACAAACAAAGCTAGTTTTTCCAAGGTTTTATTTTTTTTTTGAATTTTTTATTAATTTATAATGCCCTCTAGACTGACTGGTCAAACCATCAGTCTATACCTCAAGGGGGCATTGTAAATTATTAATTTTCCAAATTTTCTTTCATAGCCATGTTTGGAACATGTGGGTCACCATGTACAAGAAAATTTGGGTGATTTGGAGGTGGTGGAAAAAATCACGTATGTTCAAAAACTGGCTTGGCCCCTCCGGAATGCGATGATTTTTTTCGACCACCTCCAAATCACCCCTACTTTGGTACACATGATCTCTTGCACAAAGAAAGCTAGTTTTCCAAGGTTTCATATTTTTTGAATTTTTTATTAATTTATAATGCCCTCTAGACTTACTGGTCAAACCACCGGTCTATACCTCAAGGGGGCATTGTAAAGTATTAATTTTCCAAATTTTCTTTCATAGCCATGTTTGGAACATGTGGGTCACCATGTACAAGAAAATTTGGGTGATTTGGAGGTGGTGGAAAAAATCACGTATGTTCAACAACTGGCTTGAGTCCCAATGGCACCTCCGGAATGCGATGATTTTTTCGACCACCTCCAAATCACCCCTATTTTGGCACACATGATCTCTTGCACAAACATAGCTAGTTTCCTAGGCTTTATATTTTTTTTGAATTTTTTAGTAATTTATAATGCCCTCTAGACTGACTGGTCAAACCATCAGTCTATACCTCAAGGGGGCATTGTAAATTATTAATTTTCCAAATGTTCTTTCATAGTCATGTTTGGAACATGTGAGTCACCATTTACAAGATAATTTGGGTGATTTGGAGGTGGTGGAAAAAATCACGTATGTTCAAAAACTGGCTTAAGTCCAAATAGCCCCTCCGGAATACGATGATTTTTTCGAGCACCTCCAAATCACCCCTATTTTGGCCCACATGATCTCTTGCACAAACAAAGCTAGTTTTCCAAGGTTTTATATTTTTTTGAATTTTTTTGTTATTTTATAATGCCCTCTAGACTAACTAGTCAAACCATCGGTCTATACCTCAAGGGGGCATTGTAAAGTATTAATTTTCCAAATTTTCTTTCATAGCCATGTTTGGAACATGTGGGTCACCATGTACAACAATATTTGGGTGATTTGGAGGTGGTGGAAAAAATCACGTATGTTCAAAAACTGGCTTAAGTTAAGACCAAATGGCCCCTCGGGAACGCGATGATTTTTTCGACCACCTCCAAATCAACCCTATTTTGGCACACATGATCTCTTACACAGACAAAGCTAGTTTTCCAAGGTTTCATATTTTTTGAATTTTTTAGTAATTTATAATGCAATCTAGACTGACTGGTCAAACCATCGGTCTATACCTCAAGGGGGCATTGTAAAGTATTAATTTTCCAACTTTTCTTTCATAGCCATGTTTGGAGCATGTGGGTCACGATGTAAAAGAAAATTTGGGTGATTTGGAGGTGGTGGAAAAAATCACGTATGTTCAAAAACTGGCTTAAGTTACCAAATAGCCCCTCCGGAATGCGATGATTTTTTCGACCACCTCCAAATCACGCCTATTTGGGCACACATTATCTCTTGCACAAACAAAGCTAGTTTTCCTAGGTTTTATATTTTTTTGAATTTTTTATTAATTTATAAAGCCCTCTTGACTGACTGGTCAAACCATCGGTCTATACCTCAAGGGGGCATTGTAAAGTATTAGTTTTCCAAATTTTCTTTAATAGCCATGTTTGGAACATGTGGGTCATCTTGTACAACAAAATTTGGGTGATTTGGAGGTGGTGGAAAATATCACGTATGTTCAAAAATTGGCTTAAGACCAAATGGCCCCTCCGGAATGCGATGATTTTTTCGACCACCTCCAAATCACCCCTTATTTTGGCACACATGATCTCTTGCACAAACAAAGCTAGTTTTCCAATGTTTTATATTTTTTTAATTTTTTATTAATTTATAATGCCCTCTAGACTGACTAGTCAAACCATCGGTCCCTCAAGGGGGCATTGTAAATTATTAATTTTCCAAATTTTCTTTCATAGCCATGTTTGGAACATGTGGGTCACCATGTAAAAGAAAATTTGGGTGATTTGGAGGTCGTGGAAAAAATCACGTATGTTTAAAAACTAGCTTAAGTTAGACCAAATGATCCCTCCGGAATGCGATGATTTTTTCGACCACCTCCAAATCACCCCTATTTGGGCACACATGATCTCTTGCACAAACAAAGCTAGTTTTACAAGGTTTTATATTTTTTTTGAATTTTTTTATTAATTTATAATGCCCTCTAGACTGACTGGTCAAACCATCGGTCTATACCTCAAGGGGGCATTGTAAAGTATTAATTTTCCAAATTTTATTTCATAGCCATGTTTGGCACATGTGGGTCACCATGTACAACAAAATTTGGGTGATTTGGAGGTGGTGGAAAAAATCACGTATGTTGAAAAACTGGCTTAAGTCCAAATGGCCCCTCTGGAATGCGATGATTTTTTCGACCACCTCCAAATCACCCCTATTTTGGCACACATGATCTCTTGCACAAACAAAGCTAGTTTTCGAAGGTTTTATATTTTTTTTGAATTTTTTATTAATTTATAATGCCCTCTAGACTGACTGGTCGAACCATCGGTTTATACCTCAAGGGGCATTGTAAAGTATTAATTTTCCAAATTTTCTTTCATAGCCATGTTTGTAACATGTGGGTCACCATGTAAAACAAAATTTCGGTGATTTGGAGGTGGTGGAAAAAATCACGTATGTTCAAAAACTGGCTTAACTCCAAATGGCACCTCCGGAATGCGATGATTTTTTCGACCACCTCCAAATCACCCCTATTTTGGCACACATGATCTCTTGCACAAACAAAGCTAGTTTTCCAAGGTTCTATATTTTTTTGAATTTTTATTAATTTATAATGCCCTCTAGACTGACTGGTCAAACCATCGGTCTATACCTCAAGGGGGCATTGTAAATTATTAATTTTCCAAATTTTCTTTCATAGCCATGTTTGTAACATGTGGGTCACCATGTAAAAGAAAATTTGGGTGATTTGGAGGTGGTGGAACAAATCACGTATGTTCAAAAACTGGCTTAAGTTAGACCAAATGGCCCCTCCGCAATGCGATCATTTTTTCGACCATCTCCAAATCACCCCTATTTTGACACACATGATCTCTTGCACAAAAAAGCTAGTTTTCCACGGTTTTTTATTTTTTGAATTTTTTATTAATATATAATGCCCTCTAGACTAACTGGTCAAACCATCGGTCTATACCTCAAGGGGGCATTGTAAAGTATTAATTTTCCAAATTTTCTTTCATACCCATGTTTGGCACATGTGGGTCACCATGTACAAGAAAATTTGGGTCACAATTTTTGAATTTTTGCTGAATTTTTTATGCCCTGCCCAATGCCGGTTCGAAACATGCGGCTTCACGGAGCCACTATAAATTATACGAAAGGAGATCTTTCATATTACATATAATCAACTTGCATTTCATGAAAAACCTCCTTCATGTTACAAATAATCATTACACCTTTATTCAAATATTGTTTTTTGCACACACACACACACCATCTTTAACTAATTTTTTATTAGTATTTGATGAAATGAAGGAATATGTGCTCAGTTACTGGAATATTTGATCATATGGTGGAGTATTTGCTATTTTTGCTTACTCAAATGAAGGAAATATGTCATATGTGTCGACGAACAATTTCCACTTACTTCACTAAAAAACATTAATTTACTTAACACGAAGTTTTACATTTGGTCCAATTTGCTTATGGGCAGAGCATGTTGCACAAGGCCACAGCATGGGAATTTATTGCACCATTGCCACAGCATGTTCCACATGGCCGCAGCATGGGAAGTGTTTGCAGCATGCCTGATCAGTGAAGCAACACCGATGTGGCATGTCTGATCATTGCAGCAGCTAAATTAAAGCAAATCATACATCTTAGGAACCATAATGGAAAATTTAAGGGACACAAATATAGATAGCAATATATACTTCTGCCATAGATGGCAGCATCCACACAGCACACTTGCTGATGCAAACCACTAGCATATTAGATATGTTTGGACCGCACATCACAGTACTGCACTTAGATAAAGTTCATACTAAATTACCACTACAAGTTTCCACCATCAGAATACCACACAAAGTTCACCAAAAGGACTGAGCCTTCCTACATCATACGACAACGAGGGTCTAGGGCAACTATATGTCAGGGTTTCTCAGGACCTTGTGGAGGGCAGAATGCTGAGCCCTGATCTTGTAGTCATCACTACTGATGGATGTAGCCCGACAATGCTCCATCAGATGCTCCAGCAACCTAGACCTGGGCTTGGGCCTGCTGCAGTAGGGGCACCGGTACTTGTCAGACCTCCAGTTGTAGTACCTAGCAGATCCTTGGGCCCTGATCTTCAGCACCTCCTTCTATTCAAACGACTCGACGTTCCCCTCGACCACATCATCTCCAGATTGATAATGCACACATTAATGACTAACATTAATACATTATGCATTCAAATACTATAAACATCTAACACTAAGTCAATGCACAAATAACATTTCAGCTAGGCCTTACCTCGTACGGCTCATCCTCATCACTGTCATAAGGGTAGTAGCCAGATGAGTCCCACTTCCTCTTCTTGCCAACAAGATCCTCCTTCTGCTATATTGTCAACCAAGCAAGTCATTTACAAGGAATTGAATTGCAGTTCAAATAATGTCATTACAAACAAGTTGATTTTGCATAATGATGGAAAGCTCCTAACTATATTTCATACACTATATATGAAGCTATATACATACTAAACAATTGGCTTATGAAAATACAAATTCATTCATATGGACATACAATTTCAGTTTTTGCTTTTGAACATGCATATGAAGGTATAGATGAATATCATTCCTCTCTTATTAACCCATGATATAGCAGTTTTTGACAGACAATGCAAATAGGACCTTTATATATAACTTCACAAACATGTCAGGTTTTCATTTCATTTGTAAATCTTAATAAATATTTAGTTCAGAGCAGTTCTCAATGATCACTCATAAGTCAGAATAAGTGAAATGGTGAAGCCTAACTCCTACATCTAATTAAAATACCCTAACTCCAGCATCTAATTAAAAAACACTAACTCCTACATCCACTGGAACATTGAATCACAAAATTTATGACAAAATTTACGTACATATATCATTGGATATAAATGGATCCACTACAAATAACACTAACTCATACATCTAATTAAAATATCATAACTCTTACTTCTACTGCATCATTCAGTCACACCATTTAATTACATTTATCTCTTCCTATAAATGAATCCAATACAAAAGAAACCTAACTAAACATCTAATTAAGAAACACTAACTAGTACATCTACTACATCATTCAATCACAGAATCTATATAACTGTCTATAAATGAATAATACAAATGAACCTTAACTAACCAACTAATTAAAAAACCATAACTACTACATCTACTGGATTATTCAATCATACATCCTACATATAACTGGCTATAAATGAATCCAATACAACAAAACCCTAACTAAACATCTAATTAAAAAAACCCTAACTACTACATCTACTAGATGATTCAATCACAGATTCTGTATATATCTGTCTATAATTGAATCCAATACAAATAAACCTTAAAACCCATAACTACTACATCTACTGGATGCGATTCAATCACAAACTCTACTTATCAGTGGCTCTAATTGAATCTAGTATAAAAAATCCCCAACTAAACATCTAACTAAAAAACCCTAACTACTACATCTACTGGATGTGATTCATTCACACATTCTACATATCAAAGGATATAAATGATTCCAATACAAATAAACCCTAACTAAACATCTAATTAAGAAACCCTAACTAGTACATCTATTGGATGTGATTCAATCACAAATACAACATATCCGTCGCTCTAATTGAATCCAATACAAAAAATCCCCAACTTAACATCTCATTAAAAAACCCTAACTACTTGATCTACACAATGTTCAATCATAGAATCAACTAAACATCTAATTAAGAAACGCTAACTAGTACATCTACTGGATGTGATTCAATCACAGATACAACATATCTGTGCCTCTAATTGAATCCAATACAAAAAATCCCCAACTTAACATCTCATTAAGAAACCCTAACTACTTGATCTACTAGATGATTCGATCACAGAATCAGCTAAACATCTAATTAAGAAACCCTAACTAGTACATCTACTGGATCTGATTCAATCAGAGATACAACATATGTGTGCCTCTAATTGAATCCAATACAGAAAATCCCCAGCTTAACATCTCATTAAAAACCCTAACTACTTGATCTACTGGATGATTCAATCATATAATCGAAACTTAACCTTCACTATAAATCAATCAAACATCTAAAAACCCTAACTATCAGAAGGGGATGCAGCAACTAGCAACTACAAAAAACACTAACACCCAAAACTACTACTTAACGGGGGTAACTAGCAACGGAGGGGACTGCTAGCAAGGATTACCTGCAGGTCCACGTGCTCGCCGCCGGCCTCCGCAGGTCCATCAGACGGGCCGCTCGTCGCCGTCATGCCAAGCACCAGCACGGCTGAGTCCGCCACGCTGGAGCACG
>NW_024118133.1:0-8416 GCF_003073215.2 Triticum urartu | reverse complement strand
CCAAATCCTTCCGGATCGAGCGACAGCGGCGCTCCGGGCATCGTCACCCTCTTGGGGGTGTCGTTCGTGGTGAGCTTGGGGTGGATGTGATGCTTTGGTTGCTTCGCGGCGGTTGGTGGCAGTGCGTTGGCGCTCTGCCGCCTATGTGCTCAGCCTCGGAGTCCTTCTTCCACGGTGCTTGGTCTTCAGCGGCCCTGCCGGACTCGGCGGAGCGGTGCTTCATCCTACTCATTGATGGCGACGTATCTCGGCGGCGTGGCGCAGTGGAGATTCGGTGTCCGATGTATGGCGATGGACTCGCGCTGGAGGACGAAGCTGTCTGGTGTTGTGGTGACGTCGATGGCTGAGTGGCCAGATAAGGTAGAAGCCTTAATATTTGCTCTGAAGACGGACCTGTGAAAGATGACGACGACGACACACGAGTAGGGATATCATATCTTAAACTAAACAGGGCCTTTGGTTCCTAGCATCAAACAAATTGACCGGAAACTGAATCATATGTGTGTACAAAAGAATCTCATGTACTAAATCTTACGACTAATGAAAAATTTGGAGCATGGGTAGAAAACAGCAGTCAGATTTAGCAGCTTTTCGATTGGAATCGGTGGCAGCACCAACAGCAAACCCTAAAAATAATCTTCAAATCAGTAAAGAATCAACAACAAGACAGGACATGTAGGAGATTGAAACAAAATATTTGGCAGGATATTAAAACCAAGTTGGAAGAGGGCAAAACAATCCGTTCGCTCGTAAACGACCGTTCACATGCACCATTGTAGTCACAAACTCACTCGCTAATGCTGCCGCTGTCCTGTTGCAATTTCTCGTGTTCTGCCTGACTTTTTGTGTGTGTGGCTGTGCGGGCGCTCGCGCAGAGCAATAGGGTGAGCCGGCTGCCTGGCGCCCCCGCCGCTGGTGGCCGGGTGCGTGCCGCTGACCTAGGAGGAAAGGATCCGAAGGGAGACAAGCCGGACAGCGTCGAAGAAGAAATAAATCTGGGCTAGTATGAAGGCCCAGTTAACAGTTTATTGGTCCAGTTGATGAGAGAGCACCCAGATCATCCTCTGGAGCAGCGGCCCAGGCACGTTGGGCCGGCAATGAGGCATGGGGTAACATAATAAAAGGATCATGATGGGTGTGGTGGGACAATCAACCAATCTGGTGCGTTCGTATGTGCGATCCGATGGTTGGCAATGTCAAATCGCTGTGGATGGCCGTAACTCGCTCTATTATACTGTTTTGTAATAATGTATCCCTTCCTATCTACTTTCTTTGTGTATCACATTGTAACTAAACATCTATGTACCAACAGTAAAGACTTGGGTGTCTGAATATTCTCATAATACTTGGCTCCCTCTCGCCCTTTACGCCATTGGGAATTGCTTTTTTCCTTTAATATTGAAAGCTAGAGAACTGGAGGTAGAGTAATAAAAGCTGCTTCCTTGGAGAGTTTTTTGTGTAGAGTGGTGCATGCATAATATTATCCTCATTATGTTCTCTTTGCATGTTCTATTGTAGGAAGCGGATGCTATCAAGATCATGCCAAAAGTGATGCTCATTCCCGTTCTTAGTGAGATGGGTTTACTCGATGCAGAGTATGAGCATTGCAGACTCTGGCGAGCTGCTGAAGGTCGACGAGGAGGGCGCCGCCACCACCGTCATCAGGCTGGTCCACATCCACGCAACATCACCAGGTCACCGACACAACTCCTCATGCCCAGGTCGTTCAACATTTTCTTCCGCTTTTGATGCGCCACATTTAGAGTCTTTCTTTCCCATTTTACCGTGTTTGCATGATAAGATGTTTGGTTGGATTTGAAGGTCCGTAGCCTTGGCTCCAAAGCTTCAAGCTCTTATAGAAATTAGAACCGAGGGCCTTTTAAAATGAGTCCTGCATAATAGTGTTGTTCAGTGGGATGCATAATTTTTGTTTGTGTAATCGGCTATCCTTGGTGCTGATGTACTGATTTCATCATCATATGACTACAATAAAAAAGTTGTGTGTATAAATATTACTAACTGCTGATACTTTGCATCAGTGATTTCAATTATGTTGGCCCTCCTTAAGATTTCTTGGGAATGTGAGGCTTAAAAGTTTCAACCTTGTGCAATATGTGTACACTCTTTCAATACATGGCTTACTCTTGGCCTTTGCGCCATTGGCGTAACTGGTTATCTAGTTTTATAATTGATGGAAGCATGAGATCCATGCCTTTGAAACAAGTGGAATTTTCTTTCTACAATGTGTCATCATTCATGTTGTGCTTCCACGTGATTTCTTTGTGAAGCAAAAAAAATCAATATAATAAAAGATTTTTTAAATTACTGTGAAGGCCCCTAGGTAGCTGTGTTATACTGTTTTTTTAATTACAAGATTCTTTTAATATATATTCTCATTCAATACTTTTACTACTTAGGTGTCCTTCCATAGCCCGGGAATCAAAATAAAGTCCTGGAGGTAGCACTAGTCCTGGAGAGACAAAGCACAGGTGCATCTAAATATGGCACTCTGTTTGTTGCCCGAAGTCTTTTGGCTTTGACAACTTTGTGGCCGATTGCTTATGTAATAAAATTGAGATGAAAATGTATCCATTTCCAGAAGATAAAATGAGAAAACAAATACAATGAGGAAGATTGTTTGTCATGTGTTTCTTAGGACATGCATGCAAGATTGTTTGTCATGTGTTTCTTAGGACATGCATGCAAGATACAAGTAAATCATGAATTAACAAACTGTGTCTACATCATTAGAATTGCAAGGTCATGAAACCATGAATAACTTCAGGAAACAACCTATCATTCAAGTGTCTTCTTTTCTTTGTAATACTACTTCTTTATTTTGCTATTTTGTATTCCAACTCATAGGCTTAGCCTCTTCTCCACAATAGTTTGGACCTCATAATATGTGCTTTCCAGAACAAACGAATAGGAAAAGAGAAACACGGAGAGCCTTACCAGATCTGATGCACAAAATAAATAGTGGTACACAATCTAGAAATATTTATTGTTTGCTGCATTACTGATGAAAGATAGCAACTAGAACCTTGTTTGATGCTTAAAACCCATCGTCTCATGAAGCATGTCCACTTTTGTTATCTTTCAATTAAAGAGAACACATGGAGGATGCTTTCCCCTTCTTCTTCTTTTTTGTGAACGGAGGATGTTTCCCCTTAAAAAGATGTTCTGATGAAGCATAAGACTGCAAACTGGAGTACAAAAGTTTGTAGCCGGAGGACCTAGATGTCCTGATGCACAATTTTTGGCATCCTTTGATCGATCAGGTAGCTAGGCACGGACGCATGCATGCATGCAGTGTTGTTTGCGTTCGAAAAGCTATCTAGGAAATCGATCGATCGCTTCGTTGGATCGGACGTACTCGTACGACAAGATCACGCGCGCGCCCACGCCGACGCGTCGATCAGGAAAAGATCGACCCGGCTACATCTGCGCGTCTCATCTCCTTCCCCTCGCTCGATCCGTCTCTCTCTCTCTCTCTCTCTCGTGCCGCCGCCTCCATCGCTAGGGACTAGGGTTCGGCTCCCTTTGATCGATCAGGTAGCTAGGCACGGACGCATGCATGCATGCAGTGTTGTTTGCGTTCGAAAAGCTATCTAGGAAATCGATCGATCGCTTCGTTGGATCGGACGTACTCGTACGACAAGATCACGCGCGCGCCCACGCCGACGCGTCGATCAGGAAAAGATCGACCCGGCTACATCTGCGCGTCTCATCTCCTTCCCCTCGCTCGATCCGTCTCTCTCTCTCTCTCTCTCTCTCGTGCCGCCGCCTCCATCGCTAGGGACTAGGGTTCGGCTCCACTCCGACCTTCTTCGCCCTCTGTTCCGAGCTTCCGCAGGACCTTCTTCTGCAGGAGCCATCCGCCGCCTCCCACGATCCACATCATGCACGTCATGCCAGACCACCTTACCCCCGGCGATCGCCGCCACCCCCACATCCTCTTGGATAAGAATTGCCTAATCGGTGATCTGGAAAATTCCACCACCGCAAAAACCAACAACAGCCAAGGATTCGGGGTCGAGGTCTCCTTGAAAACAACCGATCCCCCGGCCATCTCGCTGTGCTTTGCCCGCTGCGTCGATCATCAGACCGGGGATAGTTTGGTTGCGGATCCTTCTATACTTGGCATAGCCGGAGGGTTCGTGCTGCTGGCTATCACTTTCTTGGACAGTGCCAACCATTATTTGCGGTTCATCGACTATTTCGTCTACAAAGCAGCAGGGCCAGGTTCCGCCTCTCTCCATCTTATCCCAAGGCCCTATCCGTCTTCGTTCTCGCAAAATTTGGCCGCCGTCTTGCCTGTCACTGACAACAATTGCGAAGAAGACTTTGCTGTCGTTTTCCCTCGTGTCGAATATATCGTGCCCGAGTCTCGCAGACATTACACGCTCCACGTCTACCGCTCCGACATGAATGCTTGGCACTCCGAGGCGGCTTATGTCGCCGAGGAGGATGGCGAAACAAGGAATGCCAAGCATAAGATATCGCTTCATAACGCCATGAGCGTGGCCTATGCAGGCAAGGGTGTCATAGGCTGGATCGATCTTTGGTGGGGAATTCTCTTATGCAATGTTTTGGACAGCAAGCCTATCATCCGCTTCATCCCGTTGCCAATACCGGAACCGTGTGATCCCTCTGAGTTCCACTTGACGTATGAGAATTTCACCCCAAGACCACACCGTCATGTCACGATATGCAATGGTTTGATCAAGTTTGTTGGGTTAAATTTCCATGCGGAAAATGCTATTCGCAGCATGAAGCAAGCACAAGATCATGGCTGGACGGCTAGAACATGGACCAGATCAATCTATTCAGATGATGTTTGGCATGATGGCATGACGATTGATACGTCTGAGATATATTTCACTGACCCGAGTTTGCCGAGTCTCTTGCCTGGGATGTTTGACGAGGAAAACAATTTGACATGGAGGAAATTCACTACCGCTGGCCCTACATTAAGTTTGCTCGATGACGATATTATTTACATTATGGCGAAGGAGAGCATGTGCCATCGGACAGCGTATGTACTTACTGTCAACACTAAAAGTTCGAAGCTCGAATCTGGTGCGCAATGTTCTGCTCAAAAGATGCAGTGGTTCGAACCCGCCTATGAGCCGTGTCTTCTTCTTAGCTCTTTCGGCACGACTTCAGGTACTCGTCAAAATAGTAGTTAGCGGATTTTGTGTTGTTGAACAATTTTATTACTGTTGACATACTTTATGCTTTGCATGTTTTTTTTGCAGAGTTGGTTAAAGAATTTGAAACCAAAGCGACAATAATGGAAACCAAGGAGGGACCGATCCTCTCGGTGTTGTCGAAGCGTCTCCACGCGCTGCGGAAGCAGCAGAATCGCATCGCGCGGATGGAAGAGTCCGTTGCCGCCGGCAAGATGCTTAGCCAAGAGCAGCAGAAGGAGGCGATGCACTCCAAGCCTGTCCTCGCCGCAGTCATCGACGAGCTCGAGCGCCTCCGTGCGCCGCTTGCTGCCGCCCTCGCTGAGGAGCTCTCCACCATCTCCGCCCCTGCTGCCGGTTCCTCGTCCATCTAGGACCTCCTCGTCCTTCAGCTGCACTATTTCCATTATGTCTTTTACTAGAATCCTTGTGAGTTTTTCTATGCGAGGTGTTGGGTGTCACCATAGCAGATGACGCAGAGTTGCGGCGAGGTTATTTTCTAATAAAATGTTTCTCGCGCGTGATCTACTTCTGGTTTGTTTAGCG
Organism: Triticum urartu; assembly: GCF_003073215.2. Taxonomy (NCBI): domain Eukaryota; kingdom Viridiplantae; phylum Streptophyta; class Magnoliopsida; order Poales; family Poaceae; genus Triticum; species Triticum urartu. Next base: position 2,678 of record NW_024118133.1, on the reverse strand, counting down.
TTGGGAAGATTCTGCTGGTAGGATTTGGTCAGACAATTCACAATTGACATAGAGAATAATTCTGGTTTCTTGTGTTCCCAGAAGACTTGTCCAGCTCGATCCTCCGCTCGTTTGATTGATCCAAAAGGGTAGGAGAGCATACATAGCAACTACTAGCAAGCCGTATGGGTGGCATCATACTGGTAGGACTTTGTCAGACAGCTAGCTGACCTGAAGAAAAATTCTGGTTTCTTGTGTTCTGGGAACTCTCCAGTGCCGTGTTAATGCATTTGCTTCTTTGATGCTAGGGTGTGAGAATTTGGAAAATAATAATAAACCTAGTAGCAATGGGCCGTGGTCTTGCTTATTTGGAATGGAAGGGAATCATGGATGGCTGGATGCATCATTTTCCCTTACTGCACGGCGCCTCATGTCTTAATCATGTTTGACTGTTGCTTTCCCTGCTGTTTAATCCATCATTATTTTTCCCTTAGCTAGGCATGCTGCATGCACCCCCCAAAGCGGAAACGGGAAAGAGCAAAAGCCCTAACCTTTAGATGTCTGTCCCCGTCCTTAGTTGCTCGTTCTATCATTGGGGGACTTTAGATGTCTCTTCGAGCACACATAATTACATGCATGATCCAACGCCAGTCCAAAAACATTTCCGCATTAATTTTGCTGATGATTCAGACAGTCTACGACAAACGTATGAACAAACGCGGGATCAGGAAAAAAATCAAATACAATTCAATTGATGTATGCATAAAAAACCAAGCATCACAACAATCATCTATGTATGTGTGATGGATGATCAGCGCGCCATGGAGATGGAGCCGTCCTTGATGAGGCTGTTGCTGAGGGACTTGAAGCGCTGCTTGGAGTACTGGCGCGATGCTTTCCGCCAGTCCGTCCCGGCTTTCATCATCGCCACGAACTCCTCGAAGCTGACCCGGCCATCCTGCAAGCGTGCCACCGGCGACCACAGATGGATTCAGGATGATCTTGGAAATGCATGACAATTTGTCGATTGGATTCAAATTAAGCACAGAGGTAAGAAGTACGTACCTTGTCGGTGTCGACCTCCTGCAGGACATGGTCGACGACGGCGTCGTCGGCCTTGCCGGAGTCATCGGCGAGCGCGTCGGCGAGCTCGGCACGCTTGATGTAGCCGCTGCTGTCGCGGTCGAAGAAGAGGAAGGCCTTGCGGAGGTGCTGGTCGTTGGAGAGGCGCTGCAGGTGGATGGTGACGGCGACGAACTCGGCGTAGTCAAGGTAGCCATCGCCGTCCACGTCGGCGGCTTCCATGAGCAGCTCCATCTCGGGCTCCGCCATCTTGGAGCCAACCCTGGCGAGGCCGGCCTTGAGCTCCTCCAGCGTGACCCGGCCGTTGTTGTCCGTGTCCATGAGTGCGAACATCTCCTTGATCACCTCCACCTCCTCCGCCGACAGGTGCTCTGCGATGACCTGCATCGCCTTCTTCTTGAAGCGGTTCATGATGGAGAACTGCTTCAGCCTCGCCCGCACCACGTCCCCTAGCGGCACGTTTGGTGCCAACGTAGATGGACAGATCATCAGCCGCCATTGATGATGCATGTTTGATCATCAGCCGCCATTGATGATGCATGTTTGAGTCGAGATCGAGCACGGTTACCGACCGAGGACTTGGCGGGCGGTGAGGCGCTTGTGGGGGTCCATCTCGAGCATCTGGCGCACGAGGCTCTTGGCGCTGTCGGAGATCCAGGGCCAGGGCTCGTGGTCGAAGTTGAGTACGCCGCGGAGCATGGAGCGCGCCACGCCCTGCTCCGTCTCGGCCCAGAAGGGAGGGACGCCGCAGAGAAGGATGTAGAGGATGACACCGGCGCTCCAGATGTCCGGAGCACCTCCGGGGCCATGTAGTACGGGCTGCCCATGATCTCTGAGAACCGCTCCCCTGCACCGCAACAGATTTTTACTCAAGTCAACATCGTACTAGCATTTTTCTCGAAAAAAAAAACGTCGTACTAGCATTTACCATTGACTGATTAGTCTCATTAGCTTTTCAGGTAAAAAAACAGAAATTCCTGATTTCGCAAGTGCAAAAAAGAAAAACTTGATCAGGCGTGCAAAATTATGGAGCACCTAGGTGCGCGTCACCTTAGTTTTTTCTCCCAAGGGTCTATCGGTTTCTCTTCTTTTATCTCAACCGTCGGATGGTGTTTCATCTTCAACGACGTCCACTCACCGCCGATCGATCTCCAATGTGTTGGCACCCTCCAGCACCCCAAACCATCAACCTTCTAATTCGCCTCGAGCTATGGCTCGTTCCTAGCGGAGGCCTTGCCGGCGTACCCAAAACTCGCTTCGCTCGTCCCGATGCCATCGTCAGTGACCTTGGTGCTTACACTACCAGAATTTAGGCAGTTGCCATCGTCAGTGACCTTGGTGCTTACACTACCAGAATTTAGGCAGTTGCCGACGGGCATATCTATGCCGACAGTCCCCGTCGGCATATATGGGCATACCCCGACGGCCCAACTAAAGTCACCGTCGGCGTAGAAAGGCCGTCGGCGTATAGCCATCTATGCCGACGGGGACCGTCGGCATAGATAAGCCGTCGGCGTTTCTCCGAATATACCGACGGGGGACGTCGGCATAGAGCAGGCTGTCGGCATATCGCGTGGGCCCGTCTACCCGGGCGGCGACGGCAGGTTGACGACCTC
>NW_024118132.1:0-32917 GCF_003073215.2 Triticum urartu | reverse complement strand
GTTCCGTAATACATCATCTCACAACTAACTCATTAGTTGTAATACTTGCAAGGCTTATGTGATGTGCATTACCGAGAGGGCCCAGAGATACCTCTCCGACAATCGGAGTGACAAATCCTAATCTCGAAATACGCCAACCCAACATGTACCTTTGGAGACACCTGTAGAGCACCTTTATAATCACCCAGTTACGTTGTGACGTTTGGTAGCACACAAAGTGTTCCTCCGGCAAACGGGAGTTGCATAATCTCATAGTCATAGGAACATGTATAAGTCATGAAGAAAGCAATAGCAACATACTAAACGATCGGGTGCTAAGCTAATGGAATGGGTCATGTCAATCAGATCATTCACCTAATGATGTGATCCCGTTAATCAAATAACAACTCTTTGTCCATGGTTAGGAAACATAACCATCTTTGATTAACGAGCTAGTCAAGTAGAGGCATACTAGTGACACTCTGTTTGTCTATGTATTCATACATGTATTATGTTTCCGGTTAATACAATTCTAGCATGAATAATAAACATTTATCATGAAATAAGGAAATAAATAATAACTTTATTATTGCCTCCAGGGCATATTTCCTTCACATATTACTTAAGAACTCCCACTTAGATAGACATCCCTCTAATCATCTAAGTGATCACGTGATCCATATCAACTAAACCATGTCCGATCATCATGTGAGATGGAGTAGTTTTTAATGGTGAACATCACTATGTTGATCATATCTACTATATAATTCATGCTCGACCTTTCGGTCTCAGTGTTCCGAGGCCATATCTGCATATGCTAGGCTCGTCAAGTTTAACCCGAGTATTCTGCGTGTGCAAAACTGGCTTGCACCCGTTGTATGTGAACGTAGAGCTTATCACACCCGATCATCACATGGTGTCTCGGCACAATGAAATGTCGCAATGGTGCATACTCAGGGAGAACACTTATACCTTAAAATTTTAGTAAGGGATCATCTCATAATGCTATCGTCGTACTAAGCAAAATAAGATGCATAAAAGATAAACACCACATGCAATCAAAATATGTGACATGATATGGCCATCATCATCTTGTGCCTTTGATCTCCATCTCCAAAGTGCCGTCATGATCTCCATCGTCACCGGCATGACACCATGATCTCCATCATCTTGATATTTATCAACGTGTCGTCACATGGTCGTCTCGCCAACTATTGCTTCTGCAACTATTGCTATCGCATAGCGATAAAGTAAAGCAATTATATGGCGTTTGCATCTTATGTAATAAAGAGACAACCATAAGGCTCCTGCCAGTTGCCGATAACTTCAACAAAACATGATCATCTTATACAACAATTTATATCTCATCACGTCTTGACCATATCACATCAGAACATGCCCTGCAAAAACAAGTTAGACATCCTCTACTTTGTTGTTGCAAGTTTTACGTGGCTGCTACGGGCTAAGCAAGAACTGTTCTTACCTACGGCATAAAAACCATAACGTAGTATAGTGATTGCTTTTTGATCTTCAGAAAGAACCATGTTCATTGAAACCGATTCAACTAAAGTTGGAGAAACAGACACCCACCTAGCCACCTGTGTGCGAAGCATGTCGGTAGAACCAGTCTCGCGTAAGCGTATGCGTAATGTCGGTCTGAGCCGCTTCATCCAACAATACCGCCAAATCAAGAAACAACTAGTGACGGCAAGCAATATGTATATACTCACGCCCACAACTCCTTTGTGTTCTACTCATACATATAACATCTACGCATAGATCTGGCTCGGATGCCACTATTGGGGAGTGCAGTAATTTCAAAAAAAATCATACGCACACGCAAGATCCATCTAGGTGATGCATAGCAACGAGAGGGGAGAGTGTTGTCCATGTACCCTCGTAGGCTGAAAGCGGAAGCGTTATGACAACACGGTTGATGTAGTCATGCGTCTTCACGATCCGACCGATCCTAGCACCGAAGGTATGGCACCTCCGCGATCTGCACACATTCAGCTCGGTGACGTCCCACAATCTCTAGATCCAGCTGAGCTCGAGGGAGAGTTTCGTCTGCAGGATGGCGTGATGACGGTGATGATGAAGTTACCGATGCAGGGCTTCGCCTAAGCATACAATGATATGAACGAGGTGGAAATCTATGGAGGGGGGGCACCGCACACGGCTAAACAATCAACTTGTGTGTCTATGGGGTGCCCCCTGGCCACATATATAAAGGAGGGGAGGGAAGAGGTGGCCGGCCCTAAGGGGGCGCGCCAGGTGTGGGGAATCCTACTAGGACTCCCCGGTCCAAGTAGGATTCCCCTCCTCTTTCCTATTCGGAGTAGGAGAGAAGGAAAGAGAGGGAGAGGGAGAAGGAAAGGGGGGTTGCGCCCCCACCCCTTGTCCAATTCGGTTTGGGCAGGGGGGAGGCGCGCGCCACCTCTTGGCCCTTCTCCCCTCTCTCCACTAAAGCCCAACAAGGCCCATTACTTCTCTCGGTGAATTCCTGTAACTCCCCGGTACTTCGAAAAATACCCTAATCACTCGGAACCTTTCCGATGTCCGAATATAGCCTTCCAATATATCGATCTTTACGTCTCGGCCATACCAAGACTCCTCGTCATGTCTGTGATCTCATCCGGGACTCCGAACAACCTTCGGTACATCAAATCACATAACTCATAATACCAATCGTCATCGAACGTTAAGCGCGCGGACCCTACGGGTTCGAGAACTATGTAGACATGACCGAGACTCATCTCCGGTCAATAACCAATAGCAAAACCTAGATGCTCATATTGGTTCCTACATATTCTAGGAAGATCTTTATCCGTCAAACCACATAACAACATACGTTGTTCCCTTTGTCATCGGTATGTTACTTGCCCGAGATTCGATCGTCGGTATCATCATACCTAGTTCAATCTCGTTACTGGCAAGTCTCTTTACTCATTCCGTAATACTTCATCCTGCAACTAACTCATTAGTCACATTACTTGCAAGGCTTATAGTGATGAGCATTACCAAGAGGGCCCAGAGATACCTCTCCGATACACAGAGTGACAAATCCTAATCTCGATCTATGCCAACCCAACAAACACCATCGGAGACACCTGTAGAGCATCTTTATAATCACCCAGTTACATTGTGACGTTTGATAGCACACCAAGTGTTCCTCCGGTATTTGGGAGTTGCATAATCTCATAGTCATAGGAATATGTATAAGTCATGAAGAAAGCAATAGAAATAAACTAAACGATCATTATGCTAAGCTAACGGATGAGTCTTGTCCATCACATAATTCTCTAATGATGTGATCCTGTTCATCAAATGACAACACATGTCCATGGCTATGAAACTTAACCATCTTTGATTAACGAGCTAGTCAAGTAGAGGCATAGGGACACTCTGTTTGTCTATGTATTCACACGTGTACTAAGTTTCCGGTTAATGCAATTCTAGCATGAATAATAAACATTTATCATGATATAAGGAAATATAAATAACAACTTTATTATTACCTCTAGGGCATATTTCCTTCATATTGCTAGGTTGCACTACTTACTTTTCTTACTTGATACAACATAGGAGGGCTAGAAAACATCAATAGTGTTGTGTGACCTTTCAAAAAATAAGCTATGCGCACAAGGTGCAGGCCTGTAACCCTTTTATTTCATTTATTAAGGGGAGGATTGGACATACATTTGTGGTGGCGGGTGCTCGCTAACACATCATGATGGCTCGGAGGATTTTTGTTGAGGTGGTTCTGCTGGACCTTGCAAGAGGAAACGTGACGGGAAAGCTTTTGCAATGTGGAGATCAGATGTCGGCATTGGATAAGAGGATGTTGCAGCCGATGTGAGATCCTGCTTTGCTCATTGCAGGATTATACACAAGGGCCAAGATTGATGCGAGGATGATGGTTGGTGCCTCGCAAAAAAAGGATGATGGTTCGTGACGAGCATCAATCAAATATGTTGGAGGAATTTCAGCTACCATCATATGAACTTCTTTGGGGCCAAGCAGCAAGACTATGATTAAGGGGTCTATGCTCTGCTGCCTCCATTGTGGATTCTCTACATTCTGAGCATTTCACATTTATTGGGTCTTTTGTTGTGCAACATGGTAAGTATTGCCTGTCTCAGGCTAGTCATAGTGGGGAGTAACTTAGACTAGTAACATACATATGTTACTAGTCCATGTTACCACCCTTTGATAACCCACAAGTATAGGGGATCGCAACAGTTGTCGAGGGTAGAGTATTCAACCCAAAATTATTGATTCGACACAAGGGGAGCCAAAGAATATTCTCAAGTATTAGCAGCTGAGTTGTCAATTCAACCACACCTGGAAACTTAATATATGCAGCAAAGTGTTTAGTAGCAAAGTAATATGATAGTAGTGGTAACGGTAGCAAAAGTAATTTTTTTGGTTTTATAGTGATTGTAAAAGTAGCAACGGAAAAGTAAATAAGCGAAGATCAATATATGAAAAGCTCGTAGGCAATGGATCAGTGATGGATAATTATGTCAGATGCGATCAATCATGCAACAGTTGTAACATAGGGTGACACAGAACTAGCTCCAGTTCATCAATGTAATGTAGGCATGTGTTCCGAATACAGTCATACGTGCTTACGGAAAAGAACTTGCATGACATATTTTATCCTACCCTCCCGTGGCAGCGGGGTCCTATTGGAAACTAAGGGATATTAAGGCCTCCTTTTAATAGAGTACCGGACCAAAGCATTAACACATAGTGAATACATGAACTCCTCAAACTACGGTCATCACCAGTAAGTATCCCAATTATTGTCACTTCGGGGTTAACGGATCATAACACATAATAGGTGACTATAGACTTGCAAGATAGGATCAAGAACTCACATATATTCATGAAAACATAATAGGTTCACATCTGAAATCATGGCACTCGGACCCTAGTGACAAGCATTAAGCATAGCAAAGTCATAGCAACATCAATCTCAGAACATAGTGGATACTAGGGATCAAACCCTAACAAAACTAACTCGATTACATGATAAATCTCATCCAACCCATCACCGTCCAACAAGCCTATGATGATTACTCATGCACGGCGGTGAGCATCATGAAATTGGTGATGGAGGAAGGTTGATGATGACGATGGCGACGGATTCCGCTCTCCGGAGCCCCGAACGGACTCCAGATCAGCCCTCCCGAGAGAGTTTAGGGCTTGGCGGCGGCTCCGTATCGTAAAACGCGATGAATCCTTCTCCCCTATTTTTTTCTCCCCGAACACGAATATATAGAGTTGGAGTTGAGGTCGGGGAGCACCAGGGTGCCCACGAGGCAGGGGAGCGCCCCCCACCCTCGTGGACAGGGTATGGGCCCCCTGGCCTTGATTCTTTTGCCAGTATTTTTTATATATTCCAAAAATAATCTCTGTTGATTTTTAGGTCATTCGAAGAACTTTTATTTCTGCACAAAAATAACACCATGGCAATTCTGCTGAAAACAGCGTCAGTCCGGGTTAGTTCCATTCAAATCATGCAAGTTAGAGTCCAAAACAAGGGCAAAAGTGTTTGGGAAAGTAGATACGATGGAGACGTATCAACTCCCCCAAGCTTAAACCTTTGCTTGTCCTCAAGCAATTCAGTTGATAAACTGGAAGTGATAAAGAAAAACTTTTACAAACTCTGTTTGCTCTTGTTGTTGTAAATATGTAAAGCCAGCATTCAAGTTTTCAGCAAAGATTATGAACTAACCATATTCACAATAACATTTAGGTCTCATATTTACTCATATCAATGGCATAATCAACTAGCGAGCAATAATAATAAATCTCAGATGACAACACTTTCTCAAAACAATCATAATATGATATAATAAGATGGTATCTCGCTTGCCCTTTCTGAGACCACAAAACATAAATGTAGAGCACCTTTAAAGATCAAGGACTGACTAGACATTGTAATTCATGGTAAAAGAGATCCAGTCAAGTCATACTCAATGTAAACTAACGATAATACATGCAAATGACAGTGGTGCTCTCCAACTGGTGCTTTTTAATAAGAGGATGATGACTCAACATAAAAGTAAATAGATAGGCCCTTCGCAGAGGGAAGCAGGGATTTGTAGAGGTGCCAGAGCTCGGTTTTGAAATAGAGATGAATAATATTTTGAGCGATATACTTTCATTGTCAACATAACAACCGAGAGATCTCGATATCTTCCATGCTACACACATTATAGGCGGTTCCCAAGCAGAACGGTAAAAGTTTATACTCCCCCGCCACCAACAAGCATCAATCCATGGCTTGCCCAAAACAACGGGTGCCTCCAACTAACAACAATCCTGGGGGAGTTTTGTTTGCAATTATTTTGATTTGATTTGAGCATGGGACTAGGCATCCCGGTGACTAGCCATTTTCTCGTGAGTGAGGAGCAGAGTCCACTCCTCTTGAGAATAACCCGCCTAGCATGGAAGATACAGACAACCCTAGTTGATACATGAGCTATTCGAGCATATAAAACAGAATGTTTATTTGAAGGTTTAGAGTTTGGCACATACAAATTTACTTGGAACGGCAGGTAGAGACCGTATATAGGAAGGTATGGTGGACTCATATGGAATAACTTTGGGGTTTATGGAGTTGGATGCACAAGCAGTATTCCCGCTTAGTACAAGTGAAGGCTAGAAAGAGACTGGGAAGCGACCAGCTAGAGAGCGACAACAGTCATGAACATGCATTAAAATTAAGCAACACCGAATGCAAGCATGAGTAGGATATAATTCACCATGAACATAAATATCGTAGAGGCTATGTTGATTTTGTTTCAACTACATGCGTGAACATGTGCCAAGTCAAGCCACTCGAATCGTTCAAAGGAGGATACTACCCTATCATACCACATCACAACCATTTTAATAGCATGTTGGCACGCAAGGTAAACCATTATAAACTCCTAGCAAATTAAGCATGGCATGAGCAACTATAATCTCTAATTGTCATTGCAAACATCCTTCATTCATAATAGGCTGAACCAGGAACGATGAACTAATCATATTTACAAAAACAAGAGAGGCCGAGTTCATACCAGCTCTTCTCATCTCAATCAGTTCATCATATATCATCATTATTGTCTTTCACTTGCACGACCGAATAGTGTGGATAATAATAATAGTGCACGTGCATTGGACTAAGCTGGAATCTGCAAGCATTCAATTCAAGGGAGAAGACAAGGTAATATGGGCTCTTTGTTAGATAAAAAATAATGCATATGAGATCCACTCAACATTTTCATTAAGGTCTTGTCCTCTCGACCCCCAAAGAAAAGAAAAGAAACAAAACTATTTACACAGGAAAGCTCCCAACAAGCAAAAGAAGAACGAGAAATCTTTTTGGGTTTTCTTTTTAATTACTACTACTACAGGCATGGAAAGTAAACTAACTAAAAGCTACAACTATTTTTTTGGTTTTTCTTAAAGTTTTTCAAACACACAAGAAGAAAGATTAAAAAGAAAAATAAACTAGCATGGATGATACAATGAAAACGTATGAGCGCCGACAATCGGCATGAGTGTGTGAACATGAATGTAATGTCGGTGAGAAATACATACTCCCCCAAGCTTAGGCTTTTGGCCTAAGTTGGTCTATGCCCATGGATGGCCTGGTGGATATCTGAAGTTGAAGCTGGGGTCGTACTGAGATGCATCAGCTACTGCATGAAGAGCTGTAGCTTGGAGGCGAGCTGCCTCCGTCCTCCTCTCATACTCGTTTGCCTCCTCCCTGGTTATAACATATCTCCTTTTTGCCTGAAAGTCAAAGAAAGTAGGAGCAGGGAGAGCGACGTGATAGGTGCGTCGTCTGTCAAAGATTAGTTGGTACTGGAGGAACTGATCGTTCCTCTCAACAAACTGATGACGAACCATAGCATTATAATCTAAATAAGTAAGAGGAAACTCAATATCATCTCCGCGGTATCTCAAGAAAATCAGCTAAACGGGTTGCATAAATTACACCGAAGAAATCTCCATTAATACTATTATTATGCAACCTACGTGCAACAATGGACCCCAAGTTATATTGTCTATCTCCTAATACAGCACTCTTGAGAACACTTGGGTCGGGAACACACATGTGACATGCTTCATCCTTACCATTAATGCATCTACCTATAAAGAGAGCAAAATAATGTATGGCAGGAAAATGAATGCTCCCTATGGTAGCTTGTGTTATTTATCTAGATTCCCCTACAGTGATACTAGCAAGAAAATCTTTATATTCAGATTTGCGAGGTTCACTAACATTACCCCACTGTGGGAGTTTATAGGCAGTATTAAAATCTTCTAAGTCCATGGTATAAGATTTATCATAAAGATCAAACAAGACGGTTTGAGAATTGCGTAATGATGTAAATTTAAATCTTCTCACAAAGAAATCAATGAGGTAGTAGTACTGAGGGCACTTATCTGCCACGAAGCCCTCAAGTTCAGTGTTACGCACATACGCTTCAAATTCCTCCTTAATTCCTGCCTGGACCATGAAATTTTCTAACGGCCACTCACAAGGCCGCACTTGAGCTTCTCTTCGTAGTTCATGGTCCGACTCGCGTATCGCGGGCCTGGGTCCTTGCTTCCTTGAGGAACCACCTTGGTACATTTTCCTAAACATATTTCTTCCTCTGAAAAATTTCTGACATTTTTAGTAACTTGAAATAAAAGTGAACCAAACTCAACAAGATTGGTAGCAACTACTCCTACAAGTGTCTAGAGGCTATATCATGCATTAAAATTACTTTTGACCACATAAATTTGACATGCAAGCTCAAGAACAGGGTCACCTAAGCAGCAAAATTTTGCAATAAATAAAGCACTAGAACAAAAACTAATTGGACCATTGTAGGAGTCACATACCAAAGAACAATCCCCCAAAGCAGTTTTGCTAATGGAGCTTTGAGCAAGGGGATCGAAAATGGCAGCAAGATGGGCAAGAACTCGGGTTTGAGCTGGTGGATGGTTTTTTCTGGAGCAAGACAAAGTGTGTGGGTGCAAGAATAAGTGGAGGGGACCCACGTGGGGTCCACGAGGCAGGGGGCGCGCCCAGGGGGTGGGCGCACCCTCCACCCTTGTGGGAACATGGTGGGTCCCCCTTGCGTGTTCTTAGTGCCAATAATTATTAAATATTCTGGAAAAAATCATATTTCATTTTCAGGGCATTTGGAGAACTTTTATTTTCGGGGTATTTTTTTATTGCAAGGATAATTCAGAAAACAGATAGAAAATACTTTTTTGCTTTATTTAATATAAATAACAGAAAGTAAAAGGAGGGTACAGAAAGTTGTGCCTTCTAACTTCATCCATCTCATGCTCATAAAAAGGAATCCACTAACAAGGTTGATCAAGTCTTATTAACAAACTCATTCCGAATCGCATGAAACCGGAGAAATTTTGAATAACACTAGGTTACCTCAACGGGGATATGCACGTCCCCAACAATAAGAATATCACATTTCTTCTTGACAGTAGGAAGAGGAAATTCAAAACCTCCAATAGTAATTGTTGAAATTTTTCCAATAGAATTGATACTGTGGACTTGAGGTTGTTTCCTCGAAAAGTGTACCGTATGCTCATTACCATTAACATGAAAAGTGACATTGCCTTTGTTGCAATCAATAACAGCCCCTGCAGTATTCAAAAAGGGTCTTCCAAGAATAATAGACATACTATCATCCTCGGGAATATCAAGAATAACAAAGTCCGTTAAAATAGTAACGTTTGCAACCACAACATGCACATCCTCACAAATACCGACAGGTATAGCAGTTGATTTATCAGCCATTTGCTAAGATATTTCAGTAGGTGTTAACTTATAAAATCAAGTCTACAATATAAAGAGAGAGGCATAACACTAACACCGGCTCCAAGATCACATAAAGCAGTTTTAACATAGTTTCTTTTAATGGAGCATGGTATAGTTGGTACTCCTTGATCTCCAAGTTTCTTTGGTATTCCACCCTTAAAAGTGTAATTAGCAAGCATGGTGGAAATTTCAGCTTCCGGTATCTTTCTTTTATTAGTAACAATATCCTTCATGTATTTAGCATAAGGGTTCATTTTAAGCATATCAGTCAAACGCATACGCAAAAAGATAGGTCTAATCATTTCAACAAAGTGCTCAAAATCCTCATCATCCTTTTTCTTGGATGGTTTAGGAGGAAAAGGCATGGGTTTCTGAACCCATGGCTCTCTTTCCTTACTGTGCTTCCTAGCAAACAAAGTCTCTCTTATCATAAAGTTGATTCTTTGATTGTGGGTTATCAAGATCAACAACAGGTTCAGTCTCTACATCATTATCATTGCTAGGTTGAGCATCAACATGAACATCATCATTAACATTATTACTAGGTTCATGTTCATTACCAGATTGTGTTTCAGCATCAGAAATAGAAATATCGTTGGGATTCTCAGGTGTGTCTACAACAGGTTCACTAGAAGCATGCAAAGTCCTATCATTTTCTTCTTCTTCCTCTTAGAAGAACTGGGTGCATCAATAGTAGTTCTCTGAGAATCTTGCTCAATTCTCTTAGGGTGGCCCTCAGGATACAAAGGTTCCTGAGTCATTTTATGTGACAGCCTGGTTTTTGCCCTCTCTCTTTTGCTTGATTTTCTTTTGGATTCAATTTGAAACTTGGAGTTTTTGAATCTTTTCATATGGATTTAAACACCTGGGTACCCTTGGCTTTCACCCAAGTGCTTCATTTCCCTCCCTTATCATCATTTCCCTTCTGATCCACCCCAAAATAATCTTTGCAATATTTTTCTTAAATGATAAATATTCATTTCTCTCTCAAAAACCCTAGCTAGATCACTATGCTCCAAAGCAACCCTAATTTTTATGGCTCAGAAAAATCTGAGATAATTCTCAAATATTCTTTGAACCCTAGAGCACCTTCCTGAGCAAAAATATTTCACCACTTTTTGGAATATTTTTGCTACAGAAAATATTTTCTGTTCTGGACAGAAATGGTGGTTTCTACAGCAACTACCATTTTACTTCCTCCATTGTGCCTGGTTTTTCTTGTGCGTCTTCACCTTAGTAACTCATGGCTAACCTCCAAAGCACAGCCTCCAACTCCCAGCCATTTGACCTCAGTAACCTCTCAAAGTTACTGACCAGAAACTTACCTGGCATGTAAAAACTTCTCTACTGCACCTGGATCCAAACCAAAGCATGGTAACCTCTCAATCTACCACGAACAACACACCAGACATGAAGTTTAGGCTTAGCTCAGCCTGATGTCATAGTCCACGCGGTGACCGCGTTCGTCCAGGGGTGCTGGCATGCGTGTCGATGCGCTCTGAGTGCCGCTGAACGCTCTGTTCGCGCGTGCTCGCTTCCCCCGCCTGCTGTAGCGCGCCAAACTTTGCCACCATCTTCGTCTCAACGTCCTTAACTCCTCCCTGGCGCTCGCTGATGCCGGAGCTCGCCGCATCGAGCACGGGCGTGGTCCGACCAACCCAACAGCGCGGTGCGCACTGTGCTCGTCGCCTTCCCCTCGCTCCTGTGCCCGTCCCCGCTCGCCCACAGTTCCGGCGTGAGCTGCGTCGCCTTCTCCCCCTCTCACTGTCGCCGCTCGTCGCCGGGCGCCGTGGACAGGTGTCCACCAGCGGAGCCCGAACCCCCCTCTCCGCTCGCCTATAAATGGAGCCGCCCCCAGCCTCCTCGAGCACCATCCACCACTCCCACACAACCCACAATGTCGGGTGACTAATCCACGAGCACCTATGGGACCGGCGGACCGAGTCCCTTTCGGTTCAGCGGGGGCGAGGGTCACACGAAGAGCGGATCGAGGCGAAGCACACGAGCAGTTTACCCAGGTTCGGGTCGCACGGATGCGTAAAACCCTACTCCTGCTTTGTGGTTTGTATTGAGTTCTTGCTCGGGAGCGCGGAGTGCTACAGTACACCCCAGCAGCTAACGAGACCGAGCGTGAGTGTTCTCTTCCTCCCCCCCCCCTTCCCTCTACATTGCACATGGGCCTCCTTTTATATGCTCAAGGGGTCACCGACAGGTGGCAACGTAGACAAGGGTAAAAATGGAAAGGTGTTGCGGTTGGTACAGCTACCTGCTACAGTGTATCATACCTAACCCTGACGGCAGGGGACCAGGGCATTAAATGCCCGTCTGCGTCGCCTAAATAGTGCAAAAGGGACCGTCAGGGACGCCACCGCTCGCCATGATGGCAATCTTGTCAGTGCCGCTTGCCACCACGCACCGCTGGCTGCACAGCCTCCCGCCACGTACGCCTGGAAGGGTCCCAGAGCGACACGTTGGTGGATGTGCTGGAGCGCGGGCACAGAGTGATGGCTTGCTGCGGCAAGCGCCTTGCCGCAGTCGTCGTCTTGTCGCGTCCGGGAGCTTGTCGCTCACCGGGCCTTGCCGCGACGCGTGGCGCGTCGCGGAAAGTTCCTTGAGATGCCTTGGTTGGCCTTCCCGGCAAGCTCCTCTTGCCGGGGTCTTGTCTCCTTGGCTTGGATACTTTGTCCTTGAATGGCTCCAAAGGAACCACGGAGGACCTTGGCGGTCACCCGGCAAGCCTTGCCGCGGGATGCTGCGACTGCCCGTGCACAAGTTCAGGATACTAGGGTACCCCTACTCTAGTACACCGACAGAAGCCCCCGGGCCTGGGCCATACACGGTGCCGAGCGCTGTTGGGCCAGGCCCAAAACAGGGCACAGGCACGCGCGGCCTGGGTTACGCCGTATCTCTCCCCGTATCCACCGCGCCCTCCCCGAACGGCCGCAGCGCCAGGCTCCGAAGAGCCCCAGCCAGGCATCTACTTGAAGGCCGGCGATGGCGTCTTCATCAACCTCCCCTGGGCGTCAAGCTCCAGGGCGCCGGTCGAAGGAGAGAGCTTTGATGGAGAGGTGCTCGCCTCCGCTGGGCTGACGCTAGTTGATGCGCCGAGCAGCAGCGGCGGCGATCCTGAGGAGGAGCGGCTGCTGCGGAAGCTGTTGTCGCTCTACCGCGTGTGGCAAGCCAAGCTGGAATCCCACGAGGCGCTTGTCGCGAAGGCAGGAGCGGACATCGAGAAGCGCGCGGAGGAGCTCCGGGGTCTCAACCAGGAAGCTCTCCGGTCCCTGGCAGAGGAGCGGGAGCAACTCGCCGAAGAGCAGAAGGCCTTCTTCCTCGAGAAGGCCGAAGTTGAAGAGCAACAGCAGCTTGCCGCTGAGAAGCTGTCTGCGCAGGAGGGCGAGCTGGTGCAGCGGAAAGTTAACCTCGACAGCCACGAGGAGGAGCTTGCCGCGCATGAGCAAAAATTCAGCGGAGCCCTTAAGCAAGCAGAGAATGCTGCCGCAGTTGCCGAGGCCGCCGAGAAGGAGCTGGAGACAAAGGTGGCGCAGCTGGAGGCCGATCTCAAGGCGAGTGGTGAAGAGCTTGCCGCGCTCAAGCATGAGCGGGAGAAGGACGCCCACAGCAACTCAGAGCTGCAGGTTCATCTCGCCGAGAAGGGCAAAGAGCTTAGCGCCGCCAAGGACTCCAACGCAGATCTTGAGTTGAAGCTGACCACTTTGACCAAGACGCTGGACGGCGCCAGGGAGCAGGAGGTGGCCTTGAAGGAGGAGATCAAGGCCGACAAGGCGCTGCTGGCGAGTGCTGCCGCCGCCCAGAATGCTTTTAGGGAGAATGTGGAGCGCTGGACGGAGGGTCTTGTGAATGCTGCCGCAGATATCGACAGGGAGCTGGCGCGGCTGGGGTGGAGGATCTCGGGTATCCCTCTGATGAGAACCTCCAACCCAGCGCCAAGCTCACTTTGTTCTTCAAAGGCGTGGCGACGGCCCTCCAGCGGCTCTGGGAGAAGATCCCAAAGCAGCTGGCCGACGAGTCGCGCAAGATCTGCGCGGGAGCTCTTCAAAAGGTGTTGGTGAAGGTGGCCTTCCGCAACCCGGGCCTCAACCTCACCAACGTCCTCAAGACCCTGCCGCCGGATGCTGATCTGGAGGTGCTCAAGACCCTTGTCGCACCCATTGTGGACAAGGTGAGCGGGATCAAGAGGATTGAGGGCGATCGCGTAGACTAGGCCGCCCGTTTTCTTCTTTTCTTGTCGCTGCTGGTCATGTTATGAGAACAATCTGTTAGAGCCGCGATAAGCTACCTTGTAATATAACTCTATTCCGGGTAATGATTGCAATGTTATTCCCTTTATTTGGTTATTCCCTTTATTTGATTCCTCCCTTTGTATGTTTTTTCCCTATGCTTTTAGGGAACTTGCCGGTGCAGGCACCTTAGCCGCGAGCGCTGAGTGCGGGACGTCAGCAGCCTGCTGGCGGTGCCGCTACCGACAAGAAACCTTGTCGCAACTAGTCGCAGCTCACTTAAGTTGTTGAGCGGACTCGAAACAAAGTAAGGGCGCAACTAGCTACGAGTTGGTTCCTCCGCGCACAGGTTTTCCATACAAAGTGCGGTCGTTCAAGGGAGATAACTTAAAAATTTTAAAAATCTGATTGCTCAAACTTTGGCAACTTAGCTTTTATGTTGTTTGCTTCCCGGTAAGGCGAAACTTTCTTGAACGACGCCTGGTCCATACCATTATCTTCTCCTCCCCCCCCCCCGGCAAACTTGTGGGTGAGGGAACCTTCCTTTCCTTGAGAAAAAAGAAAGAGGAGAAAATAAAGATATGGAGCCTTACAGCTCGTTATTGCTTACCGGGGAGTAGGTGCTGCACAAAGTGTCAGATCACATATGCAAAAAATAGAAAGCATGAAATTGACAAGATGTGCGGTGCATATGAGCTTTACTTATGCACGGGGTCTGCGCCCGGCTTTGTATAAAGGATTACATGCAACAGCGGCAAGACTTGTACAAAAGGTGGTTGCCGGAACAGGTTCCGGCAACCGCGCCTTACGGGTAAAACTTACGAGGATGCTCAATGTTCCAGGAATTGCTCACCGGAATGCTATCTTCGGTCTCAAGGTGGACAGCGCCAGGCCTAGTGACTCGTTTCACCCGGTAAGGGCCTTCCCACTTCGGCGTCAACTTGTTGGAATTCTTGGCGGACTGAACACGCCGAAGAACAAGGTCGCCTTCCTCGAGACTTCTGGCGTTAACTTTGCGGCTATGGTAGCGGCGCAAAGCTTGCTGGTAACGAGCAGCTCGTACAGCAGCCTGAAGACGGTCTTCCTCAAGGAGTAGCGCGTCATCTTGTCGCAGCTTCTCTTGCTCAAGCTCATCATAAGCGAGCACTCGAGGTGACCCGTATACGAGTTCCGTGGGGAGAACTGCCTCTGCTCCATAGACTAGAGCGAAAGGTGTCTGGCCAGTGGCTCGATTTGGCGTCGTCCTGATCGACCAAAGAACCACCGGCAGCTCCTCGATCCAGTTTCTTCCGCACTTGTGCAGCCTGTCGAAAGTCCTGGTCTTGAGCCCACGCAGCACTTCAGCATTTGCCCTCTCCGCTTGACCGTTGCTTCTCGGGTGAGCAACAGAAGCGAAGCAGACCTTGGCGCCAAGATCTTGGACGTACTGCATGAAGGTGCGGCTCGTGAATTGCATACCGTTGTCGGTGATTATCCTGTTAGGGATCCCGAAGCGGCAAACAATCGACCTGAAGAACTTGACTGCTGACTGTGCTGTCACCTTCCTCACTGCTTCCACTTCCAGCCACTTTGTGAACTTGTCGATTGCAACATACAAGTACTCAAAGCCCCCGACTACTCGAGGAAAGGGGCCGAGGATGTCGAGCCCCCAGACCGAAAATGGCCAGGATAAAGGGATCGTCTGGAGAGCTTGAGCTGGTTGGTGTATCTGCTTGGAATGGAACTGGCACGCTTCACACTTGGTTACTTGTGCAGTTGCATCCTGGAGGGCTGTCGGCCAAAAGAAACCTTGCCGGAATGCTTTGCCGGCAAGTGCTCTTGCGCCAATGTGGTGACCACATATGCCTCCATGTATCTCTGCCAACAGCTTTTGTCCGTCTTCCCGGTGAATACACTTCAATTTCACACCGTTGAGTCTTCTTCTGTACAGTGTGTTGTCGACAAACTGGTACATACTTGACTGCCAGGCTACTCTTTCCGCTTCTTCTTGCTCTTCGGGAAGTTCTCCTGTCTGAAGGAAACGGACAATCTGCTGTGTCCATGCTGGAGCTTGTGGCTCGACAACAAGGACTAAAGGCAAATCTGCTGCTGCGGGAACATCCGCTTCTACGGCGAGAACCTGCGGCTCTGCCGGAGCTTGACGTTCCCCGGCAAGCTTGCCGGAGCAAAACTTGTCGGGAGCTTCTGCTTCAACGGAACAAACCCTAGGGCTTGCCGGAGCAGACTGCTCCTCAGCGCTCTTGGCGTTGATCTTGGGGACCTTCTTGGCGGCGGCTTCGGGAAGCTCTGCCGGAAAATAGTCACCAGAAATCAACTTCCTCTTCTTGCTCTGTCCAGTTGATGGCGTTACAGACGGTTGAGTCAGCTTGAGCACAAAGATGCCCAGGAGGATATGGAGTTGTCCGGCAAGTGCATGAGCCAGGACCTGACGTTGGGCTTGAGCACCAGCGGGAAGTAGTTGGCAAGGATCTTGTCGTCCCGCCCCCCGGCAGCCTGCACCGCGATGGTGTAGATGCTGAGGAACTCCGACGGATGCGACTTGCCATCGTACTTCTCTGGTACGTCTGGCTTGAAATTCTTCATGCTGGGCCACTGGACTTGCCGCAGCTCACGAGTAAACGCAGGGCAACCTACCGCGTACGGCAAGTCGCCTGGTTCCCCTGGCGCATGCATGTCGACAGAGGGCCCAGCGCGCTGGTCCGATTGACGTCGCGCTTCTCTTCGGCGCTCGATGCGAGTACGAGCGTCTTCTTGCTGTCGTTCGTGAAGAACTTGGCGCTGATCGCGACGAGCTCATGGATCTGATGACGCGGTGGAGTCGCTGTCGAGGTGGATCCGGAGAGTCGGCGATCTTGGCCTTCGGGGCGGAGAGTGCACAGTGGTTGCACCCCCACCGGTCTTGTTGCCACCGGCTCGTGCCTGGCTGACTTGCCGCGACTGCGACGTGCTCGGCTGCCGTTGAGTGTCGCCGTCTGCGAAGCCGATGAGACTCTGAATGGTGGCCCTCCGGTTGTTGATCTTGTCTACCGTTGGAGGGTAGTCCAGGAGCAGTTGAGCTCGCGCCAAAGCTTCTGCTGTAGTGGCGGGTGGTGGTGGCGAACGGTGCGAGGAGCGGGATATGCTCGGACTTCTAACTATGTTAGAAGGAGCAGTATCCCGTCCAGGCGACCATGCCTCGCTCGTGCCAGCATGTTGGCGTGCATGCTGGTCTTGAGCACTCCGAGATCCACCAGCTCGATCTTGGTCCAGCAAACGCATGGTACCGTGAGTACCATGACGCTGCCGGTCCCGCGCCTCCTGAGATGGGCGCGGTGCATGTACGGACGCCGAGGTCTTGGAGTGCGCCCGGTCGTTGTGGGAGCCGGCTACGCCACCGATGGGCAGCGCAGCCTTGTCCTTGGACCTGGCAGCACCGTGAGCTCCCTCGTCGATGCCCGTTCTTCCGCCGGCGTCTGCCCCATCAGCCGTTTGCTCCGGCGGTGGTGGGTTCGGCGCGGACGGAGCAGCCGCCTCCGAAGCCTTCTTCTTCGGCGGCATGTCGATGAAGATGATGAAGATCTAGCTCGTGTGAACGTCGGATCTGGTTCACACAACCTCGACTCCCCTACCTGGCGCGCCAAAGATGTCGGGGAACTAATCCACGAGCACCTATGGGACTGGCGGACCGAGTCCCTTTCGGTTCGGCGGGGGGCGAGGGTCGCACGAAGAGCGGATCGAGGCGAAGCACACGAGCAGCTTACCCAGGTTCGGGCCACACGGATGCGTAAAACCCTACTCCTGCTTTGTGGTTTGTATTGAGTTCTTGCTCGGGAGCGCGGAGTGCTACAGTACACCCCAGCAGCTAACGAGACCGAGCGTGAGTGTTCTCTTCCTCCCCCCCCCCTTCCCTCTACGTTGCGCATGGGCCTCCTTTTATATGCTCAAGGGGTCACCGACAGGTGGCAACGTAGACAAGGGTAAAAATGGAAAGGTGTTGCGGTTGGTACAGCTACCTGCTACAGTGTATCATACCTAACCCCGACGGCAGGGGACCAGGGCATTAAATGCCCCTCTGCGTCGCCTAAATAGTGCAAAAGGGACCGTCAGGGACGCCACCGCTCGCCATGATGGCAATCTTGTCAGTGCCGCTTGCCACCGCGCACCGCTGGCTGCACAGCCTCCCGCCACGTACGCCTGGAAGGGTCCCAGAGCGACACGTTGGTGGATGTGCTGGAGCGCGGGCACAGAGTGGTGGCTTGCTGCGGCAAGCGCCTTGCCGCGGTCGTCGTCTTGTCGCGTCCGGGAGCTTGTCGCTCACCGGGCCTTGCCGGGACGCGTGGCGCGTCGCGGCAAGTTCCTTGAGATGCCTTGGTTGGCCTTCCCGGCAAGCTCCTCTTGCCGGGGTCTTGTCTCCTTGGCTTGGATACTTTGTCCTTGAATGGCTCCAAAGGAACCACGGAGGACCTTGGCGGTCACCCGGCAAGCCTTGCCGCGGGATGCTGCGACTGCCCGTGCACAAGTTCGGGAAACTAGGGTACCCCTACTCTAGTACACCGACACACAAGCGAGTAGGAAGCCGTAGCCCGGTCGGGCAGGCCGCGGGCCGCCGTCCTCGAGCTCGAGCTCGCCGGCGATCCCCTTTGGTCGCCGCGGTAGCTCCAACCCATCCCAGGCCACGGCAACACTTCCAGGGCCTCTGACTCTCTCTGGTGAAGCCATCCCGTCCACCTGGAGCCCCTGGAGTTGCCTCTGCTCGCCGTCTTCTTCATCTCCGGCGACCACCGTGTTCTGCCTCCGCTTGTGAGGTTGATTCTGACGCCGTCCGACCACCCCTAGCCATGCTACGGGTACGGGCAGGTGCGCCACCGTCCCCTCTCTCTATCCCTCCCTCTCATTTTGGCCAAGGAGTCCTCGTCACTCATGAGAGCTCCGGCGGAACTGCAACTCCCTCTGTTTCCTTCTTCCCCTCCTTCTCACCTGACTAGCGGGGCCCTCTAGTCAGCCACTCTGTACACGCGTGAAGCGGTACGAGTCGTGGCGCCCTGAGGCTTTACGCCTTCGACGTAACCCCCCATTCTGTTTATTTAAATTCAAACTTAATTCAATTCCAGAGAGCTTCAAACAGCCATAACTTTTCAACCATAAGTCCAAATGAATTGATTCTTTTTGCAGATTGTTCTTTGCAAAGAAATCTAACAGATCACCAAAAATGAGATTTTTCTGAGCTGTTTAGAATTTCTGGTGATTTTTAGAAGAGTTCTTGATATTTTCTTCTTGTGTTTAAAATTACTTTCAGAGGGTGAGGCTTGTCTTGAGGATCACCAGAAGGCTTGTGAACCTCATCTACACTAAGGCAAGTCACAACAACATTTTCATGGTGCCATTTTCAATATTGATGATTTTCTTACTTGAATGATATGCTTAATCCATGCATTTAAATAACTATTATGTTATTTATATTCTGTTAAGTGTGTGTTGGTATTATGCTTGATTTACAGAACCTTGAAACTAGCTTAGTTGGTAAAGAAGCTAAGAGATCATTGTGGTAATGATAAAATGATTTTTTATGCATGTGGATAATGGATTAAAGTTATTTTCTTACATAAATAAAAATGGTTAAATTTTCTAGAAAATATCCTGTTAAGTGCTTGTTTAGCCAACTTACCTAATTTACAGAATGTTTGAACCTAACTTGATTGGTAAAGAAATTAGGACTTGCTTGCTATGATGATAGTAGAAGCTTTGCTATGCATGTGAGAAATTAATCGGAGTTATTTTCTTGCATGAGAAAATAATATTTCTTGCTGCAAAATAAGTGGTTAAAGTAAGACCAGAAAAGTAATATAAGTTGTTGATGCTTATGTTTAGTGTGAATATGGTTGACATCTGTAATTTTCGTATTGTGTGATGCATGTGTAGTATTGCATTTCATGGCATGCTATGACACCGGTCATTCTCCTTTTAAGATGAACCTGAATATAACTCAACCTAAATATATCGTTGACTGGATCATGGTGCCGCTGAATCGAGATTTTCCCAATGCAACCACATTTGCCTTTGTGGGAAGGCCTTGATTTGGTCCATTGACATGCTTCTGGTCGGTGCCTCCAACTAGGGAAGGTTATGGGTGTGCTTACCCTGGCCCGGTAAGCAGGCATAACCTTGTGTGCCCCTGGTTGAGATTTTTGGTACCGGTCCCCGTGAGGGAAGTTTTGGACACGACGGTGGTCGGTGTGTCTTTGATAGACACGGGGCCACCCAGGACTAGCCCGTTGGGGATTGGGTCGGAGTGGCCGGGAGAGTGTCATGGCAATGTATTGGTTTCATCGAAATGTCATTGGTCCACCTGAATGGGAGTGCGAGGCCATGGGTTCCGAGGTGTGGGTACAGTGTGCTACCTCTGCAGAGTGTATAATCTATCGATAGCCGAGTCCACGGTTACGGACAACTCGTAGTATATCCCACCATGAGTCAACGTTTAATAAACCTGCACACTAAAGTTATGATCATTGCACTGATAATGATGGCTGAAAGACCATCGGGATGTTCGAGACCATGATGGTGGTTTGGTGGTGATCGCCATAAGGATCACGAGTTACTTTTGTGGTTTCGCCGTAAGGATCACGAGTTACTTTGGTGGTGATCACCTTAAGGATCACGAGTTACTTTGGTGGTGATCGCCGTAAGGATCACAAGTTACTCTGGTTAAACCACGATGGTGGTTTGGTGGTGATCCGAGAACGATCACGATTGGTAAGGCGGTACCGAGGGATGTTTATCCCAGGAGCATGAGCACAGCATGTTGGAATATTATTGCATTATTAATTGGTTAAATATCATGATATTGTTTGTCATTATGATTATGCCTGTTGTGAGCTTGCAAGTACATTCAATGTACTGACCTGGCGTGTCATGCCAGATTTCAGGAAAGTCGCATTGGAAAGGAGCACTGCTCGAGTCTAGATCGTGTCCACATCGGTGTCCCTGTGATATGGAGTTTCCACTACGACGTTGTTCCGCGTCGCGTAGTTGTTATGATCGAGGCCCCTTTATGTTCACTAAATAATGCACATATTGTTCAGCCGCACCATGTGTGCCGCTCGGCCTCGACATCTGTTGTAATATAAACTCTGTGACACTAGCATCAATAAAGCGGTTGTCTTTCTGTACCAAGATGTTGTGTGTTGCCAGAAGACATGGTCTCTGGGCTGGCAATGCAGGGTAAACCGGTCACTCTGAGCCGGGGTGCCACATTTTACCCCCTCTAGTCATAACTCTAACAGCATTATCATTTTTCTTATTATTTAATTCACTGAGCAAATCATTCTGAGCCTTAAGTACTTGTTCTACTTGAGTGGTAACCATAGAAGCATGTTTACTAATAAGTTCAAGTTCACCTTTAACTCTAGACATATAATCACTCAAGTGTTCAAGCATATCACCATTGCGTTTCAATTATCTACCAACATAAGTATTGAAGTTTTCTTGTTTAACAATAAAATTATCAAACTCATCTAAGCATTGGCTAGCAGACTTATAACGAGGAATATCACCCTCATCAAATCTATAGAGAGAATTTACCTATACTACCTATGTCAGGTTATCAAGACCATGTATTTCTTCAATAGGTGGTAAATTCTTAATATCTTCAGATTTAATACATTTTTCTTTCATAGATTTCTTTGCCTCTTGCATATCTTCAGGACTGAGAAATAGAATACCCCTTTTCTTCGGAGCGGGCTTAGGAGTTGGTTCAGGAAGTGTCCAATCATTTTCATTACTCAACATATTATTCAATAGCAATTCAACTTGATCAATAGTTCTTTCCCTAAAAACACAACCAACACAACTATCCAGGTGGTCTCTGGAAGCATCGGTTAGTCCATTATAAAGGATATCAAGTATTTCATTTTTCTTGAGAGGATGATCAGGCAAAGCATTAGGTAATCAGAGAAGGCTCCCCCAAGCTTGTGGGAGACTCTCTTCTTCAATTTGCACAAAATTATATATTTCCCTTAAGGCAGCTTGTTTTTTATGAGCAGGGAAATATTTAGTAGAGAAGTAATAAATCATATCCTGGGGACTACGCACACAACCAGGATCAAGAGAATTAAACCATGTTTTAGCATCACCCTTTAATGAGAACGGAAACAACTTACGGATAAAGTAATAGCGAGTTTTCTCATCATGAGTAAACAGGGTGGCTATATCATTTAATTTAGTAAGATGTGCCACAACAATTTCTGATTCATAGCCATAAAAAGGATCATATTCAACCAAAGTAATTAACTCAGGATCGACAGAGAAATCGTAATCCTTATCAGTAATAAAGATAGGTGAAGTAGCAAAAGCAGGGTCATGTTTCATTCTAGCATTCAAGGACTTTTCTTTAAGCTTAGCTAATAATTTCTTAAAATCAGATCTATCATTGCAAGCTAAGAAGTCTCTAGCAGTTTCTTCATCTATAACATAACCCTCAGGCACAACAGGCAATTCATACCTAGGGGGAGAATCTTCATCATCTCTTTCATCAATATTATCAATTTCAAAAATTTCATTCTCTCTAACCCTAGCCAGTTATTCATCAAGAAATTCACCTAATGGCACATTATTATCAAGCAATTCCAGAGAGCTTCAAACAGCCATAACTTTTCAACCATAAGTCCAAATGAATTGATTCTTTTTGCAGATTGTTCTTTGCAAAGAAATCTAACAGATCACCAAAAATGAGATTTTTCTGAGCTGTTTAGAATTTCTGGTGATTTTTAGAAGAGTTCTTGATATTTTCTTCTTGTGTTTAAAATTACTTTCAGAGGGTGAGGCTTGTCTTGAGGATCACCAGAAGGCTTGTGAACCTCATCTACACTAAGGTAAGTCACAACAACATTTTCATGGTGCCATTTTCAATATTGATGATTTTCTTACTTGAATGATATGCTTAATCCATGCATTTAAATAACTATTATGTTATTTATATTCTGTTAAGTGTGTGTTGGTATTATGCTTGATTTACAGAACCTTGAAACTAGCTTAGTTGGTAAAGAAGCTAAGAGATCATTGTGGTAATGATAAAATGATTTTTTATGCATGTGGATAATGGATTAAAGTTATTTTCTTACATAAATAAAAATGGTTAAATTTTCTAGAAAATATCCTGTTAAGTGCTTGTTTAGCCAACTTACCTAATTTACAGAATGTTTGAACCTAACTTGATTGGTAAAGAAATTAGGACTTGCTTGCTATGATGATAGTAGAAGCTTTGCTATGCATGTGAGAAATTAATCAGAGTTATTTTCTTGCATGAGAAAATAATATTGCTTGCTGCAAAATAAGTGGTTAAAGTAAGACCAGAAAAGTAATATAAGTTGTTGATGCTTATGTTTAGTGTGAATATGGTTGACATCTGTAATTTTCGTATTGTGTGATGCATGTGTAGTATTGCATTTCATGGCATGCTATGACACCGGTCATTCTCCTTTTAAGATGAACCTGAATATAACTCAACCTAAATATATCGTTGACTGGATCATGGTGCCGCTGAATCGAGATTTTCCCAATGCAACCACATTTGCCTTTGTGGGAAGGCCTTGATTTGGTCCATTGACATGCTTCTGGTTGGTGCCTCCAATTAGGGAAGGTTATGGGTGTGCTTACCCTGGCCCGGTAAGCAGGCATAACCTTGTGTGCCCCTGGTTGAGATTTTTGGTACCGGTCCCCGTGAGGGAAGTTTTGGACACGACGGTGGTCGGTGTGTCTTTGGTAGACACGGGGCCACCCAGGACTAGCCCATTGGGAATTGGGTTGGAGTGGCCGGGAGAGTGTCATGGCAATGGATTGGTTTCCTCGAAATGTCGTTGGTCCACCTGAATGGGAGTGCGAGGCCATGGGTTCCGAGGTGTGGGTACAGTGTGCTACCTCTGCAGAGTGTATAATCTATCGATAGCCGAGTCCACGGTTACGGACAACTCGTAGTAGGTCCCACCATGAGTCAACGTTTAATAAACCTGCACACTAAAGTTATGATCATTGCACTGATAATGATGGCTGAAAGACCATCGGGATGTTCGAGACCATGATGGTGGTTTGGTGGTGATCGCCGTAAGGATCACGAGTTACTTTTGTGGTTTCGCCGTATGGATCACGAGTTACTTTTGTGGTGATCGCCGTAAGGATCACGAGTTACTTTGGTGGTGATCGCCGTAAGGATCACGAGTTACTTTGGTGGTGATCGCCGTAAGGATCACAAGTTACTCTGGTTAAACCACGATGGTGGTTTGGTGGTGATTCGAGAACGATCACGATTGGTAAGGCGGTACCGAGGGATGTTTATCCCAGGAGCATGAGCACAACATGTTGGAATATTATTGCATTATTAATTGGTTAAATATCATGATATTGTTTGTAATTATGATTATGCCTGTTGTGAGCTTGCAAGTACATTCAATGTACTGACCTGGTGTGTCATGCCAGATTTCAGGAAAGTCGCGTTGAAAAGGAGCACTGCTCAAGTCTAGATCGTGTCCACATCGGTGTCCTTGTGATATGGAGTTTCCACTACGACGTTGTTCCGCGCCGCGTAGTTGTTATGATCGAGGCCCCTTTATGTTCACTAAATAATGTACATATTGTTCAGCCGCACCATGCATGCCGCTCGGCCTCGACATCTGTTGTAATATAAACTCTGAGCCGCTAGCATCAATAAAGCAGTTGTCTTTCTGTACCAAGATGTTGTGTGTTTCCAGAAGACATGGTCTCTGGGCTAGCAATGCAGGGTAAACCGGTCCTCTGAGCCGAGGTGCCACAACGCTTGGTATCAGAGCCACGCTGACTGTAGGCCACGCTAGACTATGACGTGTAACTAGACATTAGATACGAGTTTAAGTTGAGTGTCGGTAGCAATTGTAGCTGGTTGTTGCATTGCATGCACTAGATTTATATTTTTACGCTAACATGTTAATGGTTGTGAGTGTAGATGGCTCCGGTGCCGTATCCGTGCCAGCTGCAGTTGATGTCGTACACGTCACTGCACCTTCTTCGCAACGTGTGGCGTCGGCTGTACCCCCTCGGAGACGATCCAGTCTATCGTGTGTATCGGGAGCGTCTAGGAATGCAAAACCATCTAGTCTATCGTGTGTATCGTTGTAGCTGATTCAGTGTATGAGTATCACGCAGTGGTTACTCTGCGCACTAGTTCCGATTCCGGCTCTTACACTCATACCTCTCGGAGCGGTTACGCCTCTGCCGCTTCTCGGGCTATCCAGTTTGCTGCATTCGAGGTCCTTGTTGAGCTTTGCTACAACGAGATCCGAATGCAAAACCATCCAGGTTTCTTTTACTACCCTTCTCTGCACAATAATGGTAATGTCCGTTTCCAGATCATTGATCCGGAGTCTGATAGCGCTGCTAGACACCTTGCTCGTTATGTCACTGCTAGCTATCTTATGATCCACGAGCTGGCTCAAGAGCTGACTCGTGTTCGTACTGCTTTAGCCGCTGCTTTGGTCACTACTAGATCTACCACTACTCCATATTCTCTGGGATTTACTCCCTATATTCCCACCAGTTCTAGTTCCCCTGTTTCACCGGTTACTCCCCCGAGTAGCTCAGGCACTTCGACGGTGAGCCCTCTCCGTACTCTTGCCGAGTGGGTTTCACTTATATCTACTCCTGTAGCCCCGATGCTTCATCCTGCCCCTGCCCCGGAGGTAGAGCCCTCGAGGCAGCGTCGTCGTGTTACCTTTAACCTGGAGGTTACCGTTAACCACGTCAGTTCAGGATCCGAGTCCGCTTCAGGGGAGGACACCGCAGCACCAGCAGAGCAGTAGTACCTCGGAGTATTCGCAGTCGTCAGAATAATGTACGGATGTAGCCATACGAGTCATGATGTTTTGTTGCATGTATGAGAGTAGTTGAACCTATCATGTTGTTTATCTTTCATGTATGAGTCTATGTATAATTATGTTGGGGCTTTATTCGCCGCATTTTCTTCGCTCTTTTGTTTTCTTATGGGATTTGTCGCTGGCTTTTCCCCAAATTTACTCTTGGATGTTTCTCATCTCGATTGCATTGTCTTGGGAAAAATCCACAATAGGATGACAAAGGGAGGCAGCAATAGCAACGTCCATGAGGGAACTCATGTTCGTCCTTCCGCACGACAGGCAGGACATTCTCCCGAGCCGTACGTCCCGCCACCGCCTCCACCGAGCAAATTCTGCGTATGTTTGAAGAAATAAGGAACAATGATCTGCTTGAAATATTAAGAAGTGTGCAAACTATGGTTGGACAGAATGGAAATCAGAATGGTCGTTACTCCAAGGTGTCGGATTTTCAAAGGACCAAGCCACCCAGTTTCAGTCAGATTGTTGACCCATTGGATGCCGACGATTGGTTGCGTACCATTGAGAAAAAGCTTGAGATTGCTCGCACTGAAGAAAACGATAAAGTTCCATTTGCAACTCATTACCTTGAAGGCACTGCTACCATATGGTGGGAAAATGCAAAGGCCATGTGGCCTGCTGATGAAGAAATCACCTGGGAAAAGTTTAAGGATCAGTTCCGGAAATATCATATCCCTACTTGAGTTATGAAGGTTAAGCAGCGTGAATTCCTCACACTATCCAAGGAAATCAGTCTATGGGGGAATATTTGCAAAAATTTAATCATCTGGCCCGTTACTCCCTTTATGACGTCGCCACCGAGGAAAGGAAGATTGACAGATTTCTTGGAGGCTTAAATCCGCAACTCCGGTGTACTCTCAATGTGTTTGATTTCCCAGATTTCCAAAGTCTGGTGAACAAGGCTTTCATTGCTGAACGGGAGCACAGGCTTGTATCAGATAATAGGCCTACCAACAACAACGACAACAAGCGTAAGTTTGAGCCAAAGAAGGATGGGCAACCAATGAAAAAGGCTCGAACCTGGCAACAGACTCAGGTGGAATACAAGCCCAATTGGCAACAGAATGTTAACAAGACCACCACTCAAGTCAAGAATTTCGTGACCAACCCAATACATGAGGAGCGTCAGCGCAATAATTCGTGCTTCAACTGTGGGGAGAACGGGCATTATGCCAAACAGTGCCCCAAGAACAACAAGGCGAATGCCCCATTCAGGCCACAAGTCAACTTTATAGAGTCATGCCCGACCCAGCATAACATTACTGGGTACATGCATCATCTCTCAGCCGACGAAGCACAAGAGAACCCCGAAGTCGTCATTGGTATGTTTTCTGTTAATGACATACATGCCGTAATTTTATTTGACTCTGGGGCTTCCCATTCTTTTATCTCTCGGAGTTTTGCTGCCCAAAACAAATTTCCTTGTACACTTTTGGGCAAAAATATGTTGGTACAAACCCCGGGATCTCTAATCAAGAGCAACATGGTCTGCCGTGATCTGGAAATCAATATCAACGGAGTCTACTTTCCAACCTCTCTGATAATTATTGAGTCTGAAAAGTTGGATATTATATTGGGTATGAATTGGTTGACCCAATATCAAGTTTGTATAAACTGCGCACCACGAGAAGTCACTTTGACCAGTCTGAACGGCCAGACTACCAAATTCTATGCTCACAAGAAAATACCCAAGCAAGAATTGGTTTTCATCGCTGTGGCTGAGTTGGAACTAATTCCTGTGGTCAGTGAGTACCCTGATGTATTTCCAGAAGAACTGCCAGGCATGCCACCAGATCGAAACTGGAATTTGCAATAGATCTTGTGCCCGAAACTGCACCGTTATACAAGAAGTATTACCGAATTCCCTCACCAGAATTAGTGGAGCTAAAGAAACAGCTTGATGAACTGCTCCAGAAAGGATATATTCGTCCCAGCTCCTCACCATGGGGATCACCCGCTATTTTTGTGGACAAAAAGGATGGCAGTCTCCGCATATGCGTAGATTACCGCCAGCTGAATGAGGTCACCATCAAAAATAAATACCCGTTGCCAAGGATTGATGATTTGTTTGATCAGCTCAATGGGGCTAAAGTATTCTCTAAGATCGATTTACGGACCGGATATCATCAGCTCAAGATTAAAAAGGAAGATATTCCTAAGATCGCATTCACTACTTGGTACGGTCTTTATGAATATACCGTGATGTCCTTTGGTCTCACCAATGCCCCTGCTTTCTTCATGCATATGATGAACAAAGTATTCATGGACTTCCTCGACAAATTCATGGTAGTCTTCATCGATGACATCCTCATTTACTCCAAGGGTGAAGACGAGCACAAGGATCACCTTCGAGCAGTGCTACAACGACTCCGCGACCATGAGCTTTACGCCAAATTTAGTAAATGTGAGTTTTGGCTCAAGCAAGTTGGGTTTCTCGGGCATGTACTATCCGCCGAAGGTATAGCCGTGGACCCGAGCAAAGTAAAGGATGTGCTCGACTAGCTGCCGCCCACGACAGTGACACAGATCTGGAGTTTTCTCGGATTAGCTGGATGTTACCATCGTTTCATCGAAGGGTTTTCCAAGATTGCTAAACCCATGACAGAGTTGCTCAAAAAGGATAAGAAGTTTGAATGGACGGAGGACTATGATAAAAGTTTCAATGAGCTAAAGATACGGCTGACAACCGCACCTGTGTTGACTCTCCCAGACATTTATCGCAGCTTTGATGTGTATTGTGATGCCTCTAGGCATGGCCTTGGCTGCATACTTATGCAAGACAGCAAGGTAGTAGCATATGCATCACGACAGCTATGACCTCACGGGGGAAATTATCCTACTCATGATTTGGAATTGGCTGCGGTGGTTCATGCGCTAAAAATTTGGAGACACTACCTCATTGGAAAAAGGTGCCAAATTTTTACCGATCACAAGAGCCTTAAATACACATTTACTCAGCCGGATTTAAATCTCCGTCAACAAAGATGGCTAGAGTTGGTCAAGGATTATGATCTTGAAATAAATTATCACCCGGGTAAGGCCAACGTAGTTGCCGATGCCCTCAGTCGAAAGCCTATCAGCTTAAATGCCATATTGAAATCCTTGCCTCTCAAACTCCAAGAGGAGATCGCTCAGCTCAACCTGGTCATAGTGGATGCTGGCCTCGCTAATACTTTGGAAGTTACCCCCACACTCGAGGAAGAGATCCGCAAGGCCTAGACAGCTGACATCAAACTACAGAAGCATGCCAAGAGCCCGATGGTAGGGCAGACCCCAAATTTCTCCTAGGACAAATTTGGTACCCTCCGATTCCGTGGACGGATTTGTGTACCCAATCAGTCGGACTTAAAGAAGAAAATCCTGTCAGAAGCACACGAATCCTCATATTCCATTCACCCGGGAGGTACAAAAATGTATGAGGACCTTGGACAAATATTCTGGTGGTAGGGAATGAAGAAAGATATTGCCTATTTTGTGGCCTGTTGCGACATATGCAACAAGGTGAATGCAGAGCATCAGAAGCCAGCCGAACTCCTCCAACCGCTATCGGTTTCGCAATAGAAATGGGATGACATTTGTATGGATTTTATTACAGGATTGCCTAAGACTCAGCGAGGAAATGATGCAATCTGGGTCATAGTGGACACCTTAACCAAGGTGGCTCACTTCATTCCGATCAGCACCAGATATCGAGCAGATCAACTTGCATAGCTGTATGTATCCAGAATCGTCAGTCTGCATGGAGTACCCCGACCTATCACTTCCGACCGAGGTTCCCTGTTCACCTCTGCTTTTTGGTCCCGTCTCCATCAAGCCTTGGGGACCGTGTTGAAATATAGTACTGCTTATCATCCTCAGACCGATGGACAGACAGAACAGGTAAATCAAATAAGCGAAGATATGTTGCGAGCCTATGCTTTAGCTCAAGGACCTAAATAGGAAGACTGCTTGCCATATGCCGAGTTTTCCTATAACAACAGCTTCCAGACCAGTCTAAAGATGTCACCGTATGAAGCTCTGTATGGCCATAAGTGCCGCACTCCTTTAAATTGGTCTCAAACTGGAGATATCCGTATCTTCGGAATAGACCTCATGATGGAAGCTGAGAAGCAAGTTAAGGAAATCAGAGACAGATTGCAATTGGCCAAATCTCGACAGAAAAGTTATTATGATGCAAAGCACCGGCAGGTCAGTTTTGAACCCGGAGAACACGTATACCTCCGAGTCACTCCTATGAAAGGAGTCAAGAGATTTCAGACCCGTGGAAAGTTGGCACCCAGATTTATTGGTACATTCCCGATTATGTCTCGAGTGGGCACTGTTGCATATCAATTGGAACTACCCGCTGAATTGGCACACGTGCACAACGTGTTTCATGTTTCACAATTGAGACGATGCATATCCCCGCCTGAGAAAAGGACCGCTATGGCTGAGGTAGAGTTGGCAAGTGATTTAACTTATGAAGAGAGACCATTTAGAATTTTGGATCAGATGGAAATGGTCACTCGCAGTGATTTAACCCTAGAGCACCTTCCTGAGCAAAAATATTTCACCACTTTTTGGAATATTTTTGCTACAGAAAATATTTTCTGTTCTGGACAGAAATGGTGGTTTCTACAGCAACTACCATTTTACTTCCTCCATTGTGCCTGGTTTTTCTTGTGCGTCTTCACCTTAGTAACTCATGGCTAACCTCCAAAGCACAGCCTCCAACTCCCAGCCATTTGACCTCAGTAACCTCTCAAAGTTACTGACCAGAAACTTACCTAGCATGTAAAAACTTCTCTACTGCACCTGGATCCAAACCAAAGCGTGGTAACCTCTCAATCTACCAGGAACAACACGCCAGACATGAAGTTTAGGCTTAGCTCGGCCTGATGTCATAGTCCACGCGGTGACCGTGTTCGTCCAGGGGTGCTGGCATGTGTGTCGACGTGCTCTGAGTGCCGCCAAACGCTCTGTTCGCGCGTGCTCGCTTCCCCCGCCTGCCGTAGCACGCCAAACTTTGCCACCATCTTCGTCTCAACGTCCTTAACTCCTCCCTGGCGCTCGCCGACGCCGGAGCTCGCCGCAGCGAGCACGGGCATGGTCCAGCCAACCCAACAGTGTGGTGCGCACTGTGCTCGTCGCCTTCCCCTCACTCTTGTGCCCGTCCCCGCTCGCCCATAGTTCCCGCGTGAGCTGCGTCGCCTTCTCCCCCTCTCACTGGCGCCACTCGTCACCGGGCGCCGTGGACGGGTGTCCACCGGCAGAGCTCGAACCCCCCTCTCCACTCGCCTATAAATGGAGCCGCCCCCAGCCTCCTCGAACACCATCCACCACTCCCACACAACCCACAAGCGAGTAGGAAGCCGTAGCCCGGCCGGGCAGGCCGCGGGCCACCGTCCTCGAGCTCGAGCTCGCCGGTGATCCTCTCTGGTCGCCGCGGTAGCTCCAACCCATCCCAGGCCAGGGCAACACTTCCAGGGCCTCCGCCTCTCTCCGGTGAAACCATCCCGTCCACCTGGAGCCCCTGGAGTTGCCTCTGCTTGTTGTCTTCTTCATCTCCAGCGACCACCGTGTTCTGCCTCCGCTTGTGAGGTTGATCCTGACGCCGTCCGACCACCCCTAGCCATGCTACGGGTACGGGCAGGTGCGCCACCGTCCCCTCTCTCTATCCCTCCCTCTCGTTTTGGCCAAGGAGTCCTCGTCGCCGACGAGAGCTCCAGCGGAGCTGCAACTCCCTCTGTTTCCTTCTTCCCCTCCTTCTCACCTGACTAGCGGGGCCTGCTAGTCAGCCACTCTGTACACGCGTGAAGCGGTACGAGTCGTGGCGCCCTGAGGCTTTACGCCTTCGACGTAACCCCCCATTCTGTTTATTTAAATTCAAACTTAATTCAATTCCAGAGAGCTTCAAACAGCCATAACTTTTCAACCATAAGTCCAAATGAATTGATTCTTTTTGCATATTGTTCTTTGCAAAGAAATCTAACAGATCACCAAAAATGAGATTTTTCTGAGCTGTTTAGAATTTCTGGTGATTTTCAGAAAAGTTCTTGATATTTTCTTCTTGTGTTTAAAATTATTTTCAGAGGGTGAGGCTTGTCTTGAGGATCACCAGAAGGCTTGTGAACCTCATCTACACTAAGGTAAGTCACAACAACATTTTCATGGTGCCATTTTCAATATTGATGATTTTCTTACTTGAATGATATGCTTAATCCATGCATTTAAATAACTATTATGTTATTTATATTCTGTTAAGTGTGTGTTGGTATTATGCTTGATTTACAGAACCTTGAAACTAGCTTAGTTGGTAAAGAAGCTAAGAGATCATTGTGGTAATGATAAAATGATTTTTTATGCATGTGGATAATGGATTAAAGTTATTTTCTTACATAAATAAAAATGGTTAGATTTGCTAGAAAATATCCTGTTAAGTGCTTGTTTAGCCAACTTACCTAATTTACAGAATGTTTGAACCTAACTTGATTGGTAAAGAAATTAGGACTTGCTTGCTATGATGATAGTAGAAGCTTTGCTATGCATGTGAGAAATTAATCAGAGTTATTTTCTTGCATGAGAAAATAATATTGCTTGCTGCAAAATAAGTGGTTAAAGTAAGACCAGAAAAGTAATATAAGTTGTTGATGCTTATGTTTAGTGTGAATATGGTTGACATCTGTAATTTTCGTATTGTGTGATGCATGTGTAGTATTGCATTTCATGGCATGCTATGACACCGGTCATTCTCCTTTTAAGATGAACCTGAATATAACTCAACCTAAATATATTGTTGACTGGATCATGGTGCCGCTGAATCGAGATTTTCCCAATGCAACCACATTTGCCTTTGTGGGAAGGCCTTGATTTGGTCCATTGACATGCTTCTGGTCGGTGCCTCCAACTAGGGAAGGTTATGGGTGTGCTTACCCTGGCCCGGTAAGCAGGCATAACCTTGTGTGCCCCTGGTTGAGATTTTTGGTACCGGTCCCCGTGAGGGA